>NC_092644.1:58503331-58803331 GCF_039555335.1 Amphiura filiformis | reverse complement strand
TGCTGATAGCAATTCATTCTATGTAAATCATATTCTGCTATCTAGTGCTGATAGCAATTCATTCTATCGGTTTCTGCTATCTACTGCTGATAGCAATTCAGTCCATGTAAATCATATTCTGCTATCTACTGCTGATAGCAATTCATTCTATGTAAATCATATTCTGCTATCTTCTGCTGATAGCAATTCATTCTATGTAAATCATATTCTGCTATCTACTGCTGATAGCAATTCATTCTATGTAAATCATATTCTGCTATCTAGTGCTGATAGCAATTCATTCTATCGGTTTCTGCTATCTACTGCTGATAGCAATTCAGTCCATGTAAATCATATTCTGCTATCTACTGCTGATAGCAATTCATTCTATGTAAATAATCATATTCTGCTATCTACTGCTGATAGCAATTCATTCTATGTAAATAATCATATTCTGCTATCTACTGCTGATAGCAATTCATTCTATGTAGATCATATTCTGCTATCTACTGCTGATAGCAATTCATTCTATGTAAATCATATTCTGCTATCTACTGCTGATAGCAATTCATTCTGTGTAAATCTTATTTTGCTATCTACTGCTGATAGCAATTCAGTCCATGTAAATCATATCTGCTATCTACTGCTGATAGTAATTCAGTCCATGTAAATCATATTTTGCTATCTACTGTTGATAGCAATTCAATCTATGTGACTCGTTTCCTGCTATCTACTGCTGATAGCAATTCAGTCCATGTAAGTCATATTCTGCTATCTACTGCTGATATCAATTTTTTCTAGATCTGACTTGGTTTCTGCTATCTACTGCTGATAGCAATTCATTCTATGTAAATCATATTCTGCTATCTACTGCTGACAGCAATTCAGTCAAGGGTATTTGCCAGAAACAGTAGTTTGAATGCTATCAGCAGTAGATAGCAGAATGTAAATCAGATCAATTGAATTGCTATATAGCAGAATATCAGTCAGATAAGATTATGGGTCAGATAGAATGAATTGCTATCAGCAGTAGATATCAGAATATGATCTACATGATTCATTGTTAATATTATGGTACAATATCTACAGTCTGGGGCCATTATTTCATGAAGCTACAATGATTTCATGCTATTATAAACATGACTTCTGTAGTCTTGTTAATAAACTAAGGACTTCTGTTGTATGAAATTAATTGCTGAAATTAAAGCAAGATCTATAATTGCACAGGGAATACATCTTGTAATCCAACAAGTTCAAGTAGGCTAGACATGCTAGACAGACCATACATTTTTAAGCATACCTGTTGTGAATTTATGTCAACACCCTCCTCACTCTGCATACATATTTGATTGTATAAACCATATTAAAGATACTCCTTCTTAAAGAAACTTTTAACCATTAATTTTACTTTATGGAAGATCTTGAAATTGCTGGTCAGTTTATTTGTTTACAAATGATGATGTGCATGTACACATGTAATGTTGTGAATCCAAATATCCATGGAATATGAGAATTACTACTTGTGTATCAGGTGATGAAGTATGTATGATGAAGGTCTCCTTCCCAAGCAATACTTCATAATGTTGGGTGCATACTTAGGACTTCATTTATGGTTGAAATGTGGTCTATGAGGCCTCTTGATAATGGTTAATATTATCTATGCAATATTAGAACACTTTTTAAAACTTTCAAATTATGAATAATAGAACATCTGTCACTTTTAACCATTTGTGACATGATCAAGGGAATGAGTCACATGTCGGCCCTGGTCGAAAATGAGTTTTACACATGTTTCTAAAGAGGACATTTAGGGCTTTCAGAAACTGAAAACCCCATGTTGATACGAATTTTTTTTGTGAAGTTACATCAATTTATCAATCGCTTAAAAAAATTTAAAACAAAAGAATTTTAACACTTTCTTTACCAATATCTCAAAATCAATATTATTAGCGACATCCGACTCATTTCCCTTGATCGTGTCACTTTTTACTATCTAGCAAAATTTGTAAAGTTAAAGCATAATTTGATGGGTATGGAATCTGTGTTAGGTTCAAGTAAGTTTGAACACTTTATAGAACTCTGTGCAAGCCTTAGAGGAGCACGAAAGGCTGTTTGCACAACAGGTCTATAGGGACTTTGTACTAACCATAACACATGTCCTTTGGTGTCCGTCTATGTCATAGACCCACACCTCCTGTAAATGCCTACCGTAATATCACTTCTGTTTATAGAAAAGAAAATATGACCGGCGGTTGACGTGCAGAACAAGTGTTTATTGGACCAAAATGGAAGATATATTGATTAGTTTAAAGCTTTGTGACTGTCTTATTACTAGAGATGGATAATGTTTGATGAAAATAGTTGTGTTATTCAGGCTGGTATCATTTCATATTATTTCCCTTATTCTGCATTGGTGTGGTCACTTTCTGTTGCATGTAAAGCGCATTGCTCAATTTTGGAAATTCGTTATATTCTGAAATAATGTGAACAGATTTGCTACTATAATGACACCATATGGCCGTGAAGCAGAGATGTAGACTTGAGTCGTGTGACTTGGACTCGAGTCTGACTCAAGTCACTATTTTTGGGACTTGTGACTTGACTTGCAACTTTTGCAAAATGACTTGACTTACTAGTGACTTAGACAAAATGACTTGGACTTGGACTTGGACTTGAAAAAATTGACTTGTTACCAACGCAAGTCTGAGGTTACTTTCCTGTAAATTGAAATTTATGGATAGAATTTATGAATATTAATAGGCCTACAATAACATTAATGAATTATCCGCTGGCGGGCCTCGTGTCCGGCATAACCTGAACTGGAAATAAATAAATACATAAATAAATAGTGCCCTCAATCAGCGACACGGGCTCAGCGTGGGAAGTAAAAGTATGTCGGGTTGAAAACTCGGAGTCCTGTCCCAGCAAACACAAAACTGGTGAATAGACTTGTAGTGACTTGTGACAAGTTGTGACTTACTTGCGACTTGACTTGTGATTTGATGACTTGTGACTTGACTTGACTTGCAACTTTTTCAAAATGACTTGACTTACTTGGGACTTGGACAAAAGGACTTGTGACTTGGACTTGACTTGCAAAAAATGACTTGTTGACATCTCTGCCGAGAAGTAAATTCATGTTACAAGCACTTTTATTTGAATGTGATAAATTATACCACCAAAAATTCAGAAGTGATGCATTGACTCTGATGAAAATAAAGCATGTGTGTATCACTTAGGTTAGGCCATCTTAATTAAATCCTGTGTCTCAAAGCTTGTGAAAAATTGTATTTTTTTTTATGTGTCAGTTCAGGATTTCGGACAATAATTTTGTGCAAATATTATCCAATGTTGTAAATGTTGGAATAGTAGACAAATTAAGTCACTTCTACAAACTATTATTCTTCTCTTTTATTGTTTTCGTGTCCAAAAGTTGCAAAAAAATCTGAAACTTTTATTTTTGCTTTTTTGTTAAAAAATAAATAAAAAGACGCAGGATTTAATTAAGATGGCTTTGGCAAATAGGTTATGAGAGGGGAATTTTGTGCCATATAGGCAATCAATGTGTATCATAGGGCAGAGAGATTTTCCTACTTTCCTCTTTGGACACACATCATCACCAAAATACAATTCATCTATTAGCCTCTCCCGTCATTCTGTCATCTCTCGTCATGGCTCCTCCTCCGCCAAAAACAGCATAGTGTTTATAGTAAACTAACTAAGATATCTATTAATCGGTAGCAAAGCTCAATCAGGGCTCACAAACAAATCTTAATCCCCAAACCAAAGCTTCAATATTTGCCTGCTAACACATGTACCCCGATGATAAAATAAAACTTTTGTCAATGGTTAAGGGTTTTATCACATGAAATAAAATATGAACATGAATATGAAAGAAGCAGGGGCATATGACATTTGATCACCTGACTAGATAATGATATTTTATGATCAGATTTTATCAAAAATATTTTTACCTGAATATCTCTAGTCTATCAGCAATATAATGAAAAAATACAAAAATAATTGTGATGGTAACTCTTATAATCCCTAAATATGTGCGGGATTTTGATGTGATGGTCACAGATTTATCTATGCAATCAGAAACAAAGTAAACACCCGCAGGTGGTTTCCGATTTCACTTTCACTCACTCAATGTAACCAGACCTGTTATATAATCAAAGTAGGCCATCAAGATTAACACGCTTTCAACTCATCACTTATCGCTCAAAAACAAAGGCAATGGATCATATTTTACTTTTTGTTATTGGTAAATACACGGTAAATAGCAAAAAAAACCAATGATTTTGAGTTTGCAAGGCCAAATTAAAAAGAAAAATGTTCCGACTTTGCACTCTAAAGAAAATTTGTGTGTGATAGTCACCTGCCAAAAAAACTTACTAATTTATTTTCACCACTAAAGCATGAAAGGCAATGGTTTGTTGTATATCGATATTTCTTCACTTTGTTTTATGATAAGCTTTAAAACCATAATGGCAGTCCTTGGTTCCATTTTTGTGGTTTAATGCATATAAAATATTGAATGTCAGTGTGAATGTGTTTAGTAATGAGTACCTGAATCTGCAAGCCCATCAGTAGTGAATCAAATATTATTTAACCAAAATTTAAAAAAAAAATCGCATAATATTTTCAACATTATAGAGGAGTTATGAGACTAACGTCTTTTTGTTTTTATTTACATTTGGCCTAAGGGCCAGTAGTATTAGTTCAATTTATGCATGCATTGGGCTATTCCAGTTGAAATCCATACACATGTATGGAAGATACAATTTTTATACACAGGGAGTGTGAATTTCAAATGGGGTTACATGAATGGGCGACTCCATTTGAAATGGACACCCCCTGTGTGGCAATTAAGGTCATTTCTTCCATAAGCGATGTATGGATTTCAAATGGAATTGCCCATTTTGAAGAGGCAAACGCAACTGTAATTTTCAATCACAGCAGAGTGGCAAAAACGTTGTTATGATGGAAAAAAGCACCAAAAACGTCAGACTTTGTACTGGCCGTAATACATTTAGCTCTGTGATAATTTAGCATGAAGTAACTCAAAACTCATCTTCTGTTTGTGTATCTCACAGACTTCATCAATCAATACAAAATTTTGCAAGCTTCCTACCAGAAATCTAATAAGGTGGCTATATTTGGCAGTAAATTGTACAGCTTACAAAGTTTTGTTTTCTCAAAGTAAATTGATCTGACTTTCCAAGAACAGATTGATGAAGAATGGTTTCCCTAAGGGCAAGTGTAACTATCAAATAAATGAATCTTAACTGCAATATTTTGAAAGATTCCGTATATTGGGCTATTCCAGTTGAAATCCATACACCCCCTATGGAAGACATTGAGTTAATCTCCCACACAGGGGTGTAGATTAAAAATGGAGTCACCCATTCAGGTAACTCCATTTGGAATACACACTCCCTGTGTGGAAGCTTAAGGATACATCTTCTAAAGGGGTGTATGGAATTCAAGTGGAATAAGCCATTATTAGCATTTAGCAGTTGACCTCAAGGATTTAGAGAATGGAAGAGTTAAGTAGCGAGATAAGATAGTTTGTTGTCATCTAGTTAAGTTAAATCCATCATCCATGGAGTGGAATGTGATTGGGGTAATCATCAGCATTGGAGCTTCAGGACATGTGTGTCTATTCCCCAATGCTGACAACACCACAGTCAGAAATGAACGAAGGTACATAATTCATATCACACACAAAATGCAAATCCTTTTTTCAGAGAATTACATAATTTTGGAGATGCAATATTGGGTCAAGTCTTTCTGAACCTTGTCCACATCAATGGTATGTTATTCATCTATCTATATCCCATTTTTTTGTGCATACTGAAATGGCTGGTTATTATTACTCAGGAATTTGATCATTATGACACCAAGTCATCACAATGCAAGTTAGGCCAAAAAAAAAAAAAAAAGGTTTGTCTCAAAGCTCACGAGTGGTTTAAAACAAATGCGAAATGCGATTTTTTTTTTTTATTATTCCCGACTTTTTTATGGTATTTTGAGAAAAAAGTCTGATTTTCACCAATTTTTCTGGAAAAACTAAAAAAATAAAAAAATTTGAAATAAAAAAATGTCTGCATTTCTTTTTTGTCAAATCGTGTGATTTTACAAATGCGCGCGCGAGCTTTGAGACAAACCTTTTTTTTTTTTTCCTTATAAGACAATTTTTAAAATAAATTAAAAAGTTTATTACAAAATTAAAATATTATAAACACCTGTTCCAATTTACAATGTTACACATCACTGCGTTTGGACACAATGGCTCATTATGTAAGAAAAGATGCAGTTTTGAAAGTTGCACTGTGGTCCATTCAAATCTCGTAAATTATTCAGAATGTAAACTAAATTGCTTAAGAGTTGAATGGATCATGAAAGAAAGAGATATGAATGGACCAAAGTGCAACTCTCAATGCTGCATCATTTGTTACATAAATGAGCCATTGTGACAACACACAATGATGTGTGACCTTGTAAATCAAACCAGTTGTGTCTGGGGCTACCAATTATTTTTATAATTGTTTAATTTTGTAAAAACTGTTTGAGTTATTGTAAAATTGTAAAAAGTTTTATTCAAATTTCATTCAATCATTACTTTCGCAAACATTCCGATTTTGATTTATATACACAAGTGTGGTACTGTAACTACCAAATTCTTCAAATCTTGATTACATTTTATCGCTTATAATTAATTAATTAAAAGTTATGACCACTTTTACTAGTGGGGACTTTCTTTTTTTGATGTGTTTACTAATTCAGATATAAAACAGTGAGGCTCATACATAACAAATGAAACAAAAATATGACCTAGAATTACCTATAAATCTTGAGGAAATAAGCTTATTTAGTCTAGATCCTGTAGGCATCATCAATAGTAACCCAGCTTCTATATCACGGGGCTTACTGTCTTGTCTAGCTACTTGCATTTAAAATGCATAGTGAAAATAATTGGAGCAGTTTCTAGTAAGATACAGAAAGCATAGTTTTCTTTGCATTATAATTACCAATTCTGTATTATTATAGTTTGCATCAGTGATATAGCTAGCTTTTAGAGCTGATTGTAGCGGGGTGAAGAGGTACATTGCATGTTTGAATTGCAATTACCGAGGTTTTGTTCTAATTATTTTTGGAGAAGTTACCCAAATGCAACTGGTTTGAAAATCTGACAAAAGTCTTCGCAATATATGAAGCAACAGGACCAAGTGAAGGCACAGAGGTGCAGTAGCAAAGGCTTTGACTCTTAAATAATTGCTGGGTAGTTTGAAGTAATGGGTTCAAATCCCTACAGCACCAATGTGTTGTGCACTTGGGCTGGGTAAGTCAAAGTAATGGGTTCAAATCCCTACAGCACCAATGTGTTGTGCACTTGGGCTGGGTAAGTCAAAGTAATGGGTTCAAATCCCTACAGCACCAATGTGTTGTGTACTTGGGCAATGTCAATTGTGAAATGTCCAGGGTGTGTGCTTCTCAGCTGCAAGTCCACATTTGCTGTTTAATGGTTTGTGGAATGATATGGGGTCGTAGCGGTCAGCAACAACCTGTAAAGTGTGCTGAGGCTTGTGGATCAACGTCTAGGCATTGTGCTTGTGTGTAACACACTATAAATCACTGCACTTTTTTAAGGTGCTTTACTGTTTTACCTCACTTATCTCAATTAGAGGCCAATTACAATAAGTGCTATGGTTGCGAACTGATTCTGATGTATCTCAGTGTCCAGGTACCTTATGATTAAGTGCATATGAAATCACAAATATTCAGTTGTTATTTAAGTGGATGTTGTAAAATGTAGAGCCATAATATTATACACCAGGTGAGTGTCGAATATTTTAACACATACCTTGATGCCTCTTCTTTCATGTCCTCTACTTTTGTTGCAATAAAACTGTTGATTAAGTGTATTTTCCATGAATTTTATGACATTACATGATTTGTAAAGAACATCACACAATATTCCTGTCAGCACAAAAATGACAAGGTTGCATTTCCTTCTTTTGATTGGATTCAGCTTGTAACATGACTCGCAAATTTTGTGTGTATGACCTGAAGAACACAAAGCAAGAGGCAACAAAGTACACAACATCCAGACATAAGCACTGCAGCTCAATTTGATTTTATTTGCCATTATGTTTGTATTTGAAGAAAAATACAAAGAAAGAAAACAACCTGAATCCACCATCACAAGTTGATGTTTGCATCTTGCAATTTACATTTTCTGATCCTCAAGTCCAACAACAAGATCAAGACCGGAAATTAGGAGTTGGATAGAATTTCAAGGAATGAACAGTGTTGCCAAACTTGGAGCCCAAATAGGTGACTTGGAATGACATCTAGTGTGATTTTCCACCAACAAAATTTATATACTTTATTAAACATTTGGGTGACTTTTGAAGCCTATATTTTACCATGACTTGGATATTTTACAACCCTGGGAACGAAGTCAAAAGCAATGGGCTATTCCAGTTGAAATCCACACACTCCCTACGGAAGAAATTGACCATAATCTTCCACACATGTGGTGTAGATTTCAAATGGAGTCACCCAATCAGGTAACCATATATGAAATTGACACTCCATGTGTGGAAGATTAAGATCATGTATTTCATAGGAGTATGGATTTCAACTGGAATAGCCCAATGCATGTAGGGCATATGCATATTAGCAAGCTATCAAGGCAGGCTTACAGTCATACACAAGGGGAATTTGGCAAGGATTTGGGTTGTTTTATTTTGCATTTTCCAAAGTAAATAAAAGCGTCACTACTAATAGACCTAGTTTAATATTAATGCTTCACAATACATAAAATCAATGAACCTACTCCTTTATCATATTAAAATGATCAATAATTATGACTTAAATTCAGCTCTAATGCAGTGCTCCCGATTCCACATTTTCCTGTCAGCATTTTTCTTAAACCACGCCAAGCATATCTTACAAAACATCTTATAACCATGGGTTTACCTGGGATTGACTCTGCATAAAACTATGCTTTCAGCAGATAGCACATAGGCCTACATATGCCAATTCAATTTTTTAATTGTTTTGTCAACTGTGAAACATATTATATTATTTTTTCCAGATTCATGTCAGTGTAAGAGTAATATTTCACCAGCTCTCAAGAGGTGTACTCTGTAAAAGTAAGACACATGTACTAAACTAAAATCATCACTAATAGACCTATATAGCTTAATATTAATGCTTTACAATATATACAAATCAATGAATCTATATATTTTCATATTAAAATACACAATCTGAATTCCTACCTGTGACTAAATTCAACTCTTACATCACAGCTTTAATGCAGTGCTCCGATTTCATATTTTACCATCAGCATTTTTCTTAAACCACACCAAGCATATCTTATAACCATGGGTTTACCTGGGATTGACTCTGCATATAACTATGCTTTCAGCAGATAGCACATACATTATCAAACTTAATTTTTTGTCACCTGTAAAAAATATCACTTATTCTAGTTTCATGCAGTGTAAAGTAATATTTCATCAACTCTCAAGAGAGTAAAAGTAAGACACATGTATGTACTAAGCTTAATTGAATTTTGCATCACTTGTTAAAAGACATATCTGTGTAAAACCTAACTAAATCAGCATTGCTTAAAAAATGGAGATGTTTTAAAACTTGTTGAATTCCCAAGAATTGATTAGAATTAATATTTTCTTCTGTTACCAGTGTAAGAATTATATTTCACTAACCCCAAGAGGTATCTTGTGTGTAAGAAATGTGGAATATGCTTAATTAAATTTACACCATTTATATTCAATCTAGAGTTAAAGTGGAATTTACACATTTGAACAAGCATTGCTTAAAAACACTTTAAATTTTTTGAATCCACAAGAATTGCATTGATAATTTTGTTCTGTTACCGATATTCTGATTAAATGCAATTTGGTTGTCCAAGTGTAGGCAATCATACAAATATGACAACCTGCCATTAGTCCACTAACAAATGGCACAGGAATATTAATTGTAAAATATCAGAACTTTGTAAAATTTGTAATCTCAATATCCTATTAATTTCATTGTGGTATAGGATATCAAATGAAAGAGTAAATCTAAAATTTTTAATCATTGAATGGTGAATGAAAAGTAAGTTTCACAAATATTTGAACCATGAGCATAATTTCAGCTCAGCACCACAATTTTACATTTACCCATTTCTGGAGAATATACTTGTATGTATTGTCATGACATAAACATTTTACCAGTTTGATATTCTTTCTAAACGCTACACCATTTTCACCCTGATGTGGCAGTAACATTTCAAATCGCTAACCTTCACTCGAAGTACTGGTGTATGCACACACTTAAAGAAACTGCATTGATGCACATGCGAAACAGCTGCGTCAACTCATTGACATCACTGCCACATAAGGATAAAAAATGGTATAATACATGTACATCCTTTCCAGTTTCGCATGTGTTGCTACAACCTTGTATAGTACACAACAATATATTTAAGTCATTCTCCGATCTTGGGTGATGAATAATACTGGACAGTACATAAACATACAAAGTTTGCTCTGGCAAATGATGATGTGACAAAATGACAGCACCAATAATCATCCATTGTGGCAAAAAGACCAGCCACTACTGTACTCCTGAATTATTTTGACAAGAAATTTACCATGACACAGCTTGAGGGTACCTTTAACATTTATAACAAGACTTGTTACATTCTAGCATTGTTTTCTTCTTTGCACTTCACAAACACCTGAGTAGAATGTGACAAGACTTGCATGCGAAAATTAAGGCCACCTGGGCAGATGGTCACAACATAATCCAAAACAACAGCAGAAAATGAAGCAACCTATTTTCTCCATGCTGCAACTGGTAAATTTTACATCAACAAGAATATGTGACTTTTTAGGTGAGCATTTTCAAGTGTTTCTTGTTGATTTGACCTACTAGAAAATTTGTATGAATATCATTTTACGAAAGGTTGCAGTATCTAAATCAAACAATCAAAAACTATAAAACCAAAGTAAATATATATAGGTAACGGGGCTACGCATCCTGTGCAAGAACATATAATAAACACAATATGGACCTATTGCCTGCTACAAGAGGTAACTGAGTACAATTCAAATGAAAAAGTGAACAGGTTACCTATCCAAAGTGTTACAACTATTCTAAGTTAGACAACATATGAACAAAATCCCGGCCGCACACAGCCTAACTGAAAAAATAAGCGAGGGAATGGCCGGTACAGGACTCGAACCTACAATCTTCCATTTACTGGTCAGACACCCAAATTGTAACACTTTGGGTCGGTTAGCTATTTCTGGCATAAAACCATAACATTTTCTCTTAATTTACATTCACACTTATAAAAAGAGTTTAAAAAACACCAATGTGGTTTTTATTGCTCATTAAAATTGTGGTTTGTACCCAGCTGTAATAATAGTCCATCGTCAAGGAGGATAAATCATGAGGTGAATGGCTTTGAACACACCAGTGCACTATTTACAGTGATAGTCTTATGCTTGCTATTACACCAGAGATGCATAAGTACTGTAAACTGTTAGTGTATTGACACACACTTGTTACTTACAAGCAAGATAAAGCACTTAACAACATGTTGTCAACAATAACTTGTGTTCGAGTGAGTATTGACAGGATTACGTTTCATATGTGGACATGGCATGGGAATGTGTGCCATGGAACTGTTACCAGTTAGCTTTCTTGAATGATAAATTGATATCAAATTGACATCTAGTGTTTTCTGTGGCCATGTAAAAAAACACTGATCCCTTCAAAATTGAGAATTTTTTAGTCATGGGATGAATATATTTGTTGTCACCACTGAGTTGAATATTAAATAAATATGTTGGCATATAATTCAAAACAAATAATAAGTAGCACTGCACATGTGCAATGCAATGTATAGAAAGTTGTGGACATTGCTATCAACAGTGGATATCAGTGAATAATGATATCAGCATTAGTTAACATTGCTATCAGCAGTAGATAGCAACTTGTAGCATTGAACAAGTGAACAATGTTATCAGCAGAATATAGCAGTGAATATTGCTATCAGTGCAGTATATAGCAGTGAACAATAATATTATACTATCAGCAGTAGAGAACAGCAAACATTGCTATCAGCAGTAGATAGCAGTGGATAGTGCTATTAGCAGTATAGTAGGAACCCTTGCTATCAGTAGTAGATAGCAGTGAACAATGTTAACAGCAGTAGATAGCAGTAGACATTGCTATCAGCAGTAGACAGCAGTGAACAATGTTATCAGCAGTAGATAGCAGTAGACATTGCTATCAACAGTAGATAGCAGTGAACAATGTTATCAGCAGTAGATAGCAGTGAACATTGCTATCAGCAGTAGATAGCAATCATAAAGCAATGTATATCACTATCTGAAGTAAATAGCAGTGGCTATTGCTATCTGCACCAGATAGTGGTGAACATTGCTATCAGCAGTAGATAGCAGTGAAAATTGTTATTTGCAGCAGACAGCAGTGGACATTGCTATCAGCAGTAGATAGCAGTAACCATTGCTATCAGCAGAAGATAGCAGTGAGCAATACCAATATACAGTACAGTACAGTACAGTACAGTACAGTACAGTAGAACTATCAAATCAGCAGTAGATAGGTGGATTGAACAATGTTATCAGCAGTAGTTGGTAGCAGCTATGCTTTTAGTAGTATTGTATACAGTATAGCCTACATATTAACATGCTATCTTCAGTAACTAAACAAATAGTTGCAATGTTATATCAGCTGTAGAGAATAGCATAATGTATCAGCATTACAGTTACATCTCTGATTAATATGCACAACTTGTTGGTGACCCTTATACAAGGCTTAACAACAAACCAAAGCCTCATGATTAAATTCACTTGATTTACAAAACCTGTTTTATATTACATTTCAAACTGAAAATCTAAATCTACATAAAGTTTGTTTGTCACAATAAACATGTCAGTATGACTGCAAGTTTTGACAGATATTCTATTTTAACACACAGATGGATTAAATAACAACGTTAAGTAGAGTTTACGCATATTGTAACTTAAAGCCGTACTTGTTTACGATAATGTCTCGCCACTCTAACAAATACTTGTATAGTGATGATTGCAACTGACATCTAACACCCAATTCCTTTCAAGGGTGCATTTGTTTGCGGATGTTATTGATCCAAAGTCACTGCTTGGCTTAAGGTGGTACTACACCCCTTGATAAATTTGTTAAAAGACAAGGTTGCTACGTCGGCACGCATAGTAGGTAATGAAAGTGGTTTTCCAAGTAAAGTGTTTGGATGCGAGCCGTTAGACCAATAGGCCTATAAAATAAACGCCGTGTCAGACAAAAGTCTTTGAACATGGCAAAAGTTCGAAGTCAGCAAAAACATCTAAATCCAGCGATGCTGAGGTCTTCATCAGTGCTCGGGCCCCTCTAAAAATTAGAAATACTCGGAGACATTGATAAATTTGTGACTATTTTCACATTTTTCTCAAAAAATAACTACACACTGGGTGGTAACAAAAGTTATGTATATTATAGGGGCAAGGAATCCAATTACTTCACTGAAATTTCAGTGATTCAAGACAAGTGGTTCATTATATGTTAAGAAATGAGGTACATTCTAGCGGTACCTCTTTTCTTATCATAAATAAAATTAGTCACAAAATTTATCAGGGGATGTAGTACCACCTTAAACCACTGTGCATTTTTGCTTCTGTGATATCGTGAAAAAAAATAACAAAGGCAATATCGCAAGAGTAGTGGGTTATACTTGTGTGTTAACAAGAGGCAGGCAAGCCAGACATACAAATGCCTTTGTGACACGAAAATAGTATTAAATTGTTACATATGAGGCATGACAACTGTTGCTAAACCTAAACATCAGATTATGCAAGAGAAAATTGCTACTAATTTTCCTTTTTACAGTTTCACAAACTTTATCATGTTACCACACACTTGTCTGTGATTGGTCGCTACACTGACAGACATGTCAACACTATTTCAGCCAGAGTTTGACAATATGCACATAACATTTTACCTAACAAAACGCAAGTCCACAACATGATTTTTCTACAACTTAATAAATTTGAGATACGTTTTTCCTAATAATCCTAATATGATTTGATAGTTTTTTCACTGAAAAAAAAAGACTTCCAGAAACAATTTATTTTCAATAAGGGATTGTGCAGGTTAACTATCATAGATTTTTTCTGTCTTTTCATAAGTGCTGATAACTTCCAGACACAGTTGTTTTTTCCATACCAAGTTAGCAAGGATTTTGCAAGTTTACATATCATAGACTTTTTCAGTCTTTTCATAAGTGCTGATATAGTAATTGCCATTTTCTTTAACATAAAAACAGCTCATTTCTAAAAAGCGTTCATGTTTCAACTCTTTGAAATACCACCATGATTACAAAATTAAACATATGCCTAGTAAACATTCATTGTTAACATTGAGTGCATCATTATAATGACATTGTTGAAATTTAAATTTGATTTGATTTGTTTGAACACTACAAGGAAATGATATAAATGCACAAATTACAACCACTGCAAATTTGTCCTTGGCTATCAGAGTATATTAAAATTCAAATCAAAATGCAATTCTTGAATCTATAGTTATTTGATAGAAGCAATTACAACAATATTATTATTACATTTCCTAGTTTATTCAACAAATAATTGCCCTTCAACTCTTGTTTTTCCATTTAATACATATTTGAACGAAGTCAGAAACCGGGAAAATTACATAAATGTCCTTGCATGTTTATTGATCAGACTTATTGGGTACAGAAAAAGAAAACATTATTACCTTCACTTTCATCTTTTTGTTCACAATTCAAAATTTGAAGGAACAATGAAAGACCAGTGCAATGTCTATCCATTCATCATTTCATCACGGTGTGTGTGGGGGGAGGGGGTACGGTGGATAGGTGGGTTGTATGGATATGTGGCAGATTTGGAGTTCACTTTCAGGCTTTTTGGTTTTAGTATAACTCTGGGTTACAATTTCCAGAAAACTGGTAAAGAGATATAGGGTGTTCTTAAAACTCTGGAAAATTGCAGATTCTCCATTGTCTTTTAGCAAAATTTGCAAAATTGTCCCAAGAATTGAGCAATTTACTGCATTTTCAACAGAATAAATAGAAAAGTAGTATCTCTTTCACATCACATTTGGCATACTTTTTCAGAATCCCAGCTGCTCATCCCTACCCAATCCAAAAACAAGAACCCCCATAAAAGATTTCATCAATATCTGCCTTCAGATTCATTTGAACTCAGACAGAAAGAAATTGGAAAAGTTATAGCAAATCTACTCTAAAACTAATGTCGCTCTTCTCAAGAGAAATAAAATCACAAATACCTTACTTCCTGTTGTCTTCTGCTATTGATTCTGGGAGTATTTATTATTGCATGTCAAAACTAAATATAGCAACTTGATTTAATTAGCATGGGTTCAACAACTTATAATTTGAAGAGAAATGCTAGATATTAACATTATATTGTAGTGAGAATCTTTTGTCTAATTTGTTCATTGTTATGCTGTAGGGGAATGAACTAAATTACCTCAAGTGATCCCAAGTTCACACATGTAAATGAAGGAAATGTAGATTCATTCTATCACGTTGAAATTGCAACAAATGGAATTAGAAATGTAAAGTCAGGGCTTGGATAGCTGGTATCGCATAGCAGTTTGCTACAAATTTTCTGCCATTTGCTATGCAATTTTAAGATTGTGTAGCAATTTTTCCCATACGTTTACACACAAAGCTCTATCAAAGATGTTGCAAAAATTGCTACACAAATAAAAAAATCCTTATCGCGAGCCCTGTGTAAAGCACCAAATCAGAAATCTCCAAACACAGATTTTCACAAATTTCACTAGTAAACATGCAGATGCAAAAATAACAACATGCAAAAATAGTCTTCATATAAGTTACTTTACACTTAAATAAATTATGTGAAATAAACAAGACGCAGTTTGCACAAATCACAAAATTATACAAAATTCTGTATGCCAAAATAATAGTGCATACAGTATACATGGTATAGCACTATAATAGCAGCCTCCCACTGGTAGGAGATAACTTTATATCAAATGATTTGTAGGAAGCCTGCAATTTTT
Organism: Amphiura filiformis; assembly: GCF_039555335.1. NCBI lineage: Eukaryota > Metazoa > Echinodermata > Ophiuroidea > Amphilepidida > Amphiuridae > Amphiura > Amphiura filiformis. The sequence continues at coordinate 58,787,188 of NC_092644.1, read as the reverse complement.
ATTCGGCCTGCGAATGGTCCAAATTGTGAAAGCACTCCTAGATCAAACAAGTCTGATTACATTTAGAGATGGACAATTATGACAGGTAATCTTGTGTTTCATTACGGTAAAATGTACAACGTACCTCGCATGATTGGTCAACTTGAGCCAACTGGAAAAACGCAATTACTGTAATTTGCTATTGACTGGTTATGTTATGTTCACTTTTTACATCACTTCCCCCCAAAAAAACTGAAAGCAGTTCTCCTACGCTTCTTAATTCTATTAGTTTCTAGATACTTCTAATTTTGATAGGTCAATGTGCAAGGTATACAAATATGCAGCACTTTCAAACATTTGTAGCTGTTCATTGAGCCTATGTGCTTGAAATATAGAGTCATCATAAAGACCAAACTAAGAGTAGCTACAATCATGAAAATGTATAGGGACACTTTATGCATTTAATGCATCCTCTGCTCTACTTCAATAATATTGAGTGCTAATGGAGTGGCAGATCATTGTGTTATACATTGCTTAGAGGGGAAGGGAGGAGGAGGGAGGAAGCATACAATAGTATTATTCCCCACTTTTCACATGCATCTGGCCTAGAAACATCAAGTGTCCTACAAATTTTGAATAAGACTGTAAGTTAGCGTGAGAGGCTAGATCGTGACTTTATGGCTGGTTCTTTGATTGGTCTAAGTCTATGTCAATAGAATATACCTATAAGTTTGTTGTGTGTAATAACAAGTCTACTACTTGAATGCCAACAAGCCAGCAAATGAAGAGAAGCAATCAAGCTATTTCATAGACAACCTATAGGCCTAGTTCCTAGAAATATGTGGGTTGTTTATTGGTTTTGTTGCTCACTACATGTTTGTACAAATTTGCAAATACTAATATACATGCTATTCCAGATAAAGGTCAAACAAATATGAATAACCTGTGAATATTACTATAATTTGGTTCATCTCAAGTTCAGTAGTGACGTATGTGCGTATTTCGCTGGCCGCAGTATCAAATCGCGGGCGTAAAGTTAAGTGCCCTGAGTATACACACACACATACAGGCAGTGGCGTAACTGGGGGCAAGGTGCCCAGGGCGCTACCACTAGGGGCGCCAAATCGTCCTCACTTAAAAAATACTGAACCTACCATTTGGCATACATGAGCATGATTGAAATTTCATCTCTAGTTACGCCACTGCGTACAGGGGCTGTTTGTTGGCATACTTGCGTCGCAACCGCGAAAGAGCGTTGACGACACTACCGAACTTGAGGAAATATGGACACTTGGGTAGACTGAATGCCTCTCTTGTTATGATAAGAAAGTAAATGCATAGTCTTATGTGATGTGATCAAGCAAAATCAGTCAGAAGTCGGAAATACTGATTTTGTGATATAGCCAAACCAAGGAAGTTATTTCCTTTAGTTTTGGAAACTCTTTAACTGCTCACATCTTTTGAATTGGTTGTTCAAATTCAATGGGGTTTTCTGCAAGAATATACCTGTAGAATATACCTATACCTGCAAAATATAGCTTGGCAAATACTGATTACAATCCTATAAGAAATTGAAAATTGAATATGTCCGACTTCAGACCGATTTTGCTTGATCACACCACATATGTAAAACTATACTATCAGTAAAGCGTGGATTTGATTCAACTACATTTCAAATTGCAAAAGGAGTCAATACTGATTTTGGTTCAAAATGTCATTCCTCGGTCCGAGTGCTAATATAACAAGCAAATGCAGAGCTCATATATTTGTCTAGCTAGCCTGAGACAAATAGCGAGAAGGGTCGATGAACGACTCAAGTAATATATTTTGCACGAAGACAGCAAGGTGAAACCACATGCAATGTTTATATCTATGTACACTAATGAGGCTAGCATGTATAGGTTGAGGAGTTGGGAGAGTAAAGGTGTACTCATCTCTGCAGAATGATAGAACAGAACAAATGAGCAGATCTTCAAATGAACATTTTCAGGGGAATTCATGTTTGAAACATTGGGCAAAATACATAATCTGTGCTGAAGCTTGTGGTTAAAAGTCTAGGCGTTGTACCTGTGCATAGCGCACTATAAATCACTGTGCATTTTTAGCTGGGGTACTTGCCTTACAGTATAGTTGGGGTTTTGGTTTGGAGGAGATGGTCTGAAATTTATTGCCAACATGTGATCAGTAGATTAAAATTCATATTTCTGTTCTCCCATGGTACATTTAGAATAGAGGTTATCCACTTTACTCATGTGTGACTTCTAACAAAAGGCGCTGGTTCCCGTAATATTCCTCATTCAAACCAATTCAATGCACGACCTCGGAGTTACTTGCATGACTTTGGCGGACTATTTAGAAGCAGCCATGGTTGCAGATGCATGTACTTCTAGTAAAATTCCTAAACAAGGTATAACAGTCGATGATAGGATAAATAAATAGGATATGCAGATTATAGAACACGGATAACCTCTATAGGGTAAATTCTTCATGGGGGGAGGACATTAAGCCATTTGTCCCATGTACAGAGAGACATTACACCTGTCCATGTATTTCACAGTCAGTTTGGTGTTCAAATGAACCCCAACCAAAATAAGCTTTATGAGAAGCTTTCTTTGGGTAATTCAGGGTTATAAAACTCAAACAAATCAAATCAAATTAAACACTTGGTATTGCACAAAAAACATGCTCAATTTCTGCAGATGCAGTCCAGGCTTGAAAATATGGACTTATGGACCTGAGGCTATTTTCACAGAGGCAGAGGCTATTTATAAAATCCATAGGGCTAAACAAAAATATTAACATGAATATGCACCATGCTCATAAGATCACAAGCAAGTGCAGTTGACAATCAAAATGTATAAAATATGCGGCATAAATAAATCAATGTTGAAAATTAGACATTTGGATTATGCCAAAAATATATCTCCTGATAGCTAGATTTACCTGGGAACCAGGGGCTTTTTCATATTCTATGGGAGCTAAATAGCCCACATACCGTCTTAATTCCAACCCTGATGGAGTCAAGAACCAGTGTCGCTGACTGAGTAGGCTTTCAAGTGAATTATTCAGTTCAAAACATTGGGTAAGTATGAGCAAAGTCCATCAACTAATATAGAATGCTTTGGAAGTTGAGTGTTTTGGGATACATCTATGAAGAAAATGGGCCTAGAATCAGACAACCATTGGAAATATATATTGAGGCTTCAGAACCAATTGAACACAGACTGGCATAATAGCTGAAAATAGGATACATAGTATGTCTGTAATGTAAATATTTATTGAGAGACATCTCTGCATGATATTAAATTTCCATATTTGTAATCGATTGCTACTCCTGAAATATTTACCCGGATTGTCCGGAAGGCCTCAAATCAAACAAGAAAAGCATATTTACCTGTTTTCATATTCAATAATTATTTCTGTGGTACTATGCACCCTTAAATGTGATAATGATAACCACATCTTGTCTCCATGGCTCATGCATCATGTCTACCATTGCGTACATGTCTTTGACTTTAAGGCCAACAAAAGCGACTATCTATTTGCTATCATATTTCCCATATCTTTCAAGGAATCCAAACAAGCAATATCTTCATGCATGACAGCCATTTGCCACAAATCATGATGGTTACAATAAAACAATCAATTCAATTTACTGTAATCATTCGCTTCAAGCCATGCAAGCTCAACTTATCTCCATCAAATGGCAATATTAATTATACCTCTACTTCAATAATTGCCTAGTCATTTAGTACTAATAATACAACTGTGAAGTAATTAGTTATTGATGGGATCGAGATGAACTCATTTAGTGTCGTTAAGGACAAGAGATGATATTTGTATTACAGTCAGGCTGATTGTCAGCACTGGATACAAGATAGCAACCTCTTTTTTCATCATACAGCTTCTGGATCTATCAAATGATAAAAGGGACATTCTTTTAACATTTGTGATAAAAAAAAACCTGAAATTTTAACTTTTAATCACATGATAAAAAAATCAAAAAAATCATGTAATACCCTTCTTGACCTCGCTTTCATTGGTTTTATAGTATGTGTGGTGATTATCGATGCTCACCCCCATCAGCGGCAGGAATGTGCCAATTACAGGAATGGTCTAATTTTTTAAGCAGACCCAGGGATAATATCAAAGTATGACAGTTCAATGCACATTCTTTTCAACTCATCAAATGGATTATAAATTAGGTGTAGTTTTTCAGATTGTTACAATTAAGCATTGAGAGTCAATTTTCAAAATACAAAAATGAATTTTGTAATAGCTGTGTTTTTAAACACAAATTATCCAATAAGATCTGTTTGGTTGAGGCATTTTAAATACTCAAAATATCACATTTTTAATTCTGAGAGTACTGGGAGAGAGTACAGTTCTTACAGAAAATTATAGCAGTACCATATAGATCACCCTACACTTCATGACCCTGCCCTACATTTCAGATTAAAAGTCAAAAATCTTGTTTTGATTAATTAATAGGACAAAAAGGGCACTTGAAACAAAATTATGTACATGTTAATTCTGATTAAAATCTTTTTAAAGCATAACTAAGTAGATATGAATATGGTGGTGTGAACTGGCTAACAATATTGGCTTCTCATCCATTGAACAAGTAAAGTCACATCCTGTCCTACCCTGGGTCTTTTTGCACGTTAATCAGGGGCTCACGTCACTAAGTGCTAGAGGTTTGTTCTGGGGATTTTTAACATCATGTAAGATGAAAGCTCAATAAATCCTTGCCATTCAGCATGTTACATCCTACCCTAGCTCCCATCAGCTCACGTTTACAAGCAAATGCAAGAGGTTTGATGTGGGGATTTTAAACGCTATGTCAAGTGAAAGATGTAAAGCCTTGCCACTCAACATGCTCAATATAGCACGGGAACAATCACAACTTTGCCTATTGGATTTGTATGTGGCCTCTCCTCCAGATTTGTACTTGCCAAAATGCTTTACTTATACAACTTAATGAGCATATGTCCACTCTAATTGATGCTGGGGTTCCACTCTCCAGATTCATCTCACTGACATAAAGTGGACTTTGAGGTGCAGCAAGGGGAAGGGAACTGGTCTTATTCCAAAAACACCCAGTTACACCCCTGATTCACCTGTCACTGATATCTGCTGCTAATACCACACCTCATTTGATCACATAATACATGTTAAAAGGCCATCAAGTGGTGCAGATCTCTGTGATGTTTTTCTATTTCAAGTGTGTGATAGCTATAAACAATTTAACACTTGGTGCACTTAAATCCAACATCAAGGTCCTCCGGTGTCTATAAATAACTCCAAATATTAACTGAGGGGTTTATAATGCTTGACATATCCATTTGAACATACACTCTAAGTGCTATTGTGGATGGCATTAGTCGTATGCAGTTAACCTGGTTTGAACACAGTGAGGACTACTAGAAATGGCATGACAGTATTAACAGAAGAGGTCCAATATATGTTTTATGGCTATAATGACTATACTGGTGCCAGTATGGTATCCTACCACTTCTGATGCCATTGATGTGACAATATTGCTCCTCTGAAAGGTGGTAGTGACACATTCATTGCTTTGAATTGACTTACTTGCACTTTCTTGTCTACTGCTGATAGCATTTATTTTCATCTGTTATCTGCTGATGGTACTTTTTTTTTCTCTGTTTTTCTATCTGCTGAAGGCATTTATTTTCATTGCTGTCTACTGCTGATAGCACATATCTTGACTGATTTCTGCTGATGGTACTTCTTTTTTCTCTGTTTTTCTATCTGCTGAAGGCACTTATTTTCATTGCTGTCTACTGCTGATAGCACATATCTTTACAGATTTCTGCTGATGGTAGCAGTTGTCTTCTACTACTTTCTTTATGCTGTCTACTGCTGATAGCACTTATATTTATTTTCTTGCTGTCTTCTGCTGATAGCAATTATTTGTTTAGGTTTGGCTACACTTTACTGCTGATAATACTAATTTATATTCACTGCTCTTTATCTTTGTGCCAGAGATGTAAGTTTTGGGGAAATCTCCTGGGTTTGCTTTGGTTTGGTTCTTTTTCGGGCATTTTCATGCTTTTCTCAGGAGTTTTTTTGTGGCTTACTTTTCTGTCGTGTGTCTTTTTCCCCCACTAGTCCCAAGTACAGGGAATTTAAAAAAAGAAAAAGTATATTCACTGTTTCTCATTGTTTTCCAACACTGATGAAAGGGAGATGTTATGTGAAAAGCACTTTGCCACTTGTTTTAATCACAATAAAATATAATACAGCCAAATTACCTGCCTGAATAAAAGTAAAAAAGAAAATGTTACTTATTTCCATTACTAGTTTTTCACATTTCAGTTGCCAATTAGCCCAAGCATCACACTTGACTACCACTGGGAATAGGCCATGTTTCCTTATTCTTTTTTACAATTTGGATATTTTCAAGCAATTGTAAAACAAAAAAGTTCACAATAACTAGGTTTATAATGCTGAAGGAGCAACTGTTTGCTTTTATCACTTTACCCCGAACACTACATCATGCATCATCTTGTATATGATTCCTTTAAGGCAAATCCCAGCACAAAAATGTTTTTACATGAAATTTACATAACCTAGTAGTCCCTCCATAATCAAGATATATTAGATCCAGTATCCCATAAGGAAATGGAGACAAAAAGAAGCTATTACAAGTCTCATTGATTGAATGCATGTAATATATCATGTTCTTCACAAGAGTATTTGATATGTCTTGTTTCCATGATACCAAAGTATCTGGTTACAGTCTGATAGGATGCATGGCAAGTTGATTTACAGGTTCCCTAGGTTACTTATGTATGCTGTATTATACTGGAGTGGTGATTGTCATCACATGTCTTGGTGAATAAGGGCTTGAGCTCTTTTTTCCCCCAAATGATCATTACAGGACTTCAGCAAGCCTGTATTGAATGGAAATTTTAATTTATAGAGGAATAGAGGACAAGGAAGATGAAGATGATTAAGATGAAGATGATGATTTTGATGATGACAATGATGAGAAGAGAATGAATATGACAATGACAACAAGTATGACAATGACAACAATGATGAAGATGATTACAACAATATTCACATGATGATGAAGATGACAACGACATTTGATTTATCTGATGCTTTCATTTGGATCAACAACTACAAAAAAGCTACTAAAAAAATCTTTATTTTTAGGAAATTGAACAAGAATATCAAGGTCCAATCTCTCTGATGTAACCTGAACATCATCAGATGAATACCCATGCTCCATGCATTAAACAACTTTCAGGATATCTTACTTTTCTGTAATTTTATTTTTCATATCGTGACACACACAAAAAGCATATCAATAACAAGCTCAATTTTCAATTCTACTACAGATATACTGCCACAGTGACTGTCACATGTAATGCATCCCTATAATCCCAGGTACAGCACTCCAAACTTGTGAAATATTAATGCAAGGCTCAACCGTGCCACTTATCTTGTCCGTAAGGCAAAATCTGACCCAAATTTTTCTGCATGAATTCATTGGAGATAACATTGACAGATCCATGACCTGTACCTTACTACACCTGTCTATGATGAGGGTATGGATGGTGTATTGCTACTTGATATCAAATCCTCTACAACTTGTTCCAATAAAAACATCTCAATTCATTGGAGATAGCATTGACATCCATGACTTGTACCTTACTACACCTGCCTGAAATGTGAGATAAGGACAGGGACAATATATTGCTACTCGACATCAAATCCTCTACAACTTGTTCCAAATAAAATCATCTTTATTCATTGGAGATAACGTTGACACCCATCTGACTTGTACCTTCCTGCACCTGTCTGTGGCGAGAAATGAGGACATGGATATGTGTCTTGCTACTTGAAATCAAATCCTCTTCAACTGGTTCCAAATAAAAACATCTTTATGCATGGAGATCTGACTTACTATCTGTGATGTGAGATGAGGACAGGGACAATGTATTGCTACTTGAAATCAAATCCTCTACAACTTGTTCCAAATAAAAACATCTTTATTCATTTGAGATAACATTGACATTCATCTGACTTGTACCTTTCTACACCTGTCTGTGGCGAGAGATGAGGACATGGATATGTGTCTTGCTACTTGAAATCAAATCCTCTTCAACTGGTTCCAAATAAAAAAATCTTTATGCATAGAGATCTGACTTACTATCTGTGATGTGAGATGAGGACAGGGACAATGTATTGCTACTTTAAATCAAATCCTCTACAACTTGTTCCAAATAAAAACATATTTGGCTTGACTACACCTGTCTGTGTTGAGATGAGAATATGGGTGTGTGATTGCATCAAATCCGCTACAAATTGTCCCAACTAAAATTATATATCACAATTACTAGGATCTCAAAGATGCTCATGAATATTAAAAGTTGACTTACAGTACATTCATAGAATGACCTTTGAATGTGTGGGTTTAAAGACTCATGCTTAAGGTCCAATGTTGAAACATGATTTTAAAAGGCGACGTTAATGAATTGTCATAGCGGAAATTACACAATCATGGCTCATAGTGTAATCAGATGTTGACATTATGGAAATTAATTACAATTGAGTCATTAGTGTGAGCTATTGTGTCCCTTTTAAACAAACAAAAAAAACCATCTATGATTGTTTTGGCCACAGTCAACTCATAAAATGGAAACAGCACCTTCCTTGTAGAAATAATGTCATGTACAACTTGGTTACACATGCATGGCTCACATCACAACAATTTCATCCGCAATATGAAACATCAATTAAAATACAACCACAAAATTATACCTAATTCCAAAACATCACGAAATTCTGCTCACCATCTGGCATACCAATTGGGATAAATAATCCATTTAAAGTCCACACTCCCCCTATGGAAGATGATAGAAATATCTTCCACAGAAGGAGTATGAATTTCAATTGGAATGAACACATTAGGCAGCTCCATTTGAATTTCATACACCCTCTGATAAAGATTCAACCTGAATCTTCCACACAGAGAGGAATAAAATTAAATACAGTTGGTTTATGTGCTAATTCCATTTGCAATTTGTAGTCACTTTCTGGAAGATAATTCCAAATCTTCCTCAGAGGGAGTGTGTATATTAAATAGATTAGCCCATTCAATCATCTGTAGCATGCACTGAAAGCCCATCCATATATTGCACCATGCTCATTATTCTATAGACAGAGTCATGAAAGTTAATTTGGTCACATTGAGAAATCAAACATGTCTCTGCTTATTACCTGACAGTAAAATGTCACACAATTTCACACCAACGTATTCAACTGTCTGTCCTACCTCTTTACGCTTGCTATAATTCACATTTTATGTGGAAATAGTATTTGGTTCTCTAGACCCCATTTTTAAACATATTTTTTAGCATTTTTAATATCTAGCTTGTCAACTTAATATGTGACACAATCTGGTCCATGGAGGCCAAAGAATGCATTTAAGAAAATTGAGTTGCTATAATTATTATCTGATTAGGGTATCATAAAACTCTGAAGGTCTAGCATACTCGGCAGTTATATGAAGTAACTCAGCCATTATAAATATGCCTATAGCTTCAGAACTATTAATAAGCCCTCATCTTTAGACATGAAAGTAGACCATTTTGACATTGATTGAGATTGGTGCCTCATCTTTGTACATGAAAGTGGATCATTTTGGCATTGATTGAGATTGGTGCCTCATCTTTGTACATGAAAGTGGACCATTTTGACATTGTTGGAGATGGTGCCTCATTTTCGTACATGAAAGTGGACCATTTAGACATTGTTTGAGATGATGCCTCATCTTTGTACATGAAAGTGGACCATTTGGGCATTGTTTGAGATGGTGTCTCATCTTTGTACATGAAAGTGGATCATTTTGACATTGTTTGAGATGATGCCTCCTCTTTGTACATGAAAATAAACCATTCTGACATTGTTGGAGATGGTGCCTCACTTTTGGAGATGGTGCCTCGTCTTTGTACATGAAAGTAGACCATTTTGACATTGTTTGAGATGATGCCTCCTCTTTGTACTTGAAAATAAACCATTTTGACATTGTTGGAGATGGTGCCTCATTTTGTACATGAAAGTGGACCGGTTTGACACTGTTGGAGATGGTGTCTCATCTTTGCACATGAAAGTGGACCATTTTGACATTGTTTAAGATTGCCCCATCTTTGTACATGAAAGTGGATCATTTTGACATTGTTTGAGATGGTGTCCCATCTTTGTATATGAAAGTGGACCATTTTGACATTGTTTGAGATGGTGCACCATCTTTGTACATGAACATGGACCATTTTGACATTGTTTGAGATGATGCCTCATCTTTGTACTTAAAGTGGATCATTTTGACATTGTTTGAGATGATGCTTCATCTTTGTACATGAAAGTGGACCATATTGCCATTGATTGAGATGGTGCCTTATCTTTAGACATGAAAGTGGACCATTTGATATTGTTTGAGATAATGCCTCATCTTTGTACATGAAAATGGACCATTTGGGCATTGTTTGAGATGGTGTCTCATATTTGTACATGAAAGTGGACCATCTTGACATTGTTTGAAACGATGCCTCACTTTTGGAAATGGTGCCTCATCTTTGTAAATGAAAGTGGACCATTTTGACATTGTTTGAGACATGATGCCTATACCATTTTGACATGGTTGGAGATGGTGCCTCATTTTGTGCATGAAAGTGGACCGTTTTGACACTTTTGGAGATGGTGCCTCATCTTTGCACATGTAAGTGGACCATTTGGGCATTGTTGGAGATGATACCTCATCTTTGTACATGAAAGTGGACCATTTTGACATTGTTGGAGATGGTGCCTCATTTTGTACATGAAAGTGGACCGTTTTGACACTTTTGGAGATGGTGCCTCATCTTTGCACATGTAAGTGGACCATTTGGGCATTGTTGGAGATGATGCCTCATCTTTGTACATGAAAGTGAACCATTTGACACTGTTGGAGATGGTGCCTCATTTTGTAAATGAAAATGGATCATTTTGACATTGTTTGAGATGATGCCTCATCTTTGTACATGAAAGTGGACCACTTTGACACCGTTTGAGATGGCGCCTCATCTTTGGACATGAAATTGGACCGTTTTGACACTGTTGGAGATGGTGCCTCATTTTGTACATGAAAGTGGATCACTTTGACATTGTTTGAGATGGTGCCTCATCTTTGGACATGAAAGTGGATCTTTTGACACTGATTGAGATGGTGCCTCATTTTCGATGCGGGCCTGATTTCCCTTCTCATTTCTATAAGTAATACAGTATCATGTAAGCTTGTCACTTAGGGTTACTGTTAAATAGTGTCCTCATTTGTTATGAGACTAATAACATCCGATGGAGTTAATTAGAAGACATGCACAGGTGGTAGCTATGCATAGGCAATTACCTCTTACAGGTGTAATAATATAGCCACAGCTATTTGTATTGGCATCTGCAATCCCTCAATGGGTAGCAAGTGGACTACTGTACAGGTGGAGAATAAATTCTGGCAAATGTCTGTTGATACACAGCTAGTGTGGTAGGGGCCAGGTGCAGCATGGTAGGGCTAAGCATGTGGCACATCAGCACACTGGGCTATTCCATTTAATATCCACACTACCCCTGTGGAAGATTTAGCTAATGTCTGCCACAAAGGGAGTATCAATTTTGAATAGAATAGACAATTGGGTAACTTCCATTTGAAATACTCACTCCAGTTGTGGGAGATATACTTTCTAAATGTAAAAGAGTGAAAAACCACTCTGAATTTCAGAGTGAATTTAAGTTAGCTCTAAAAGAGTGGGTTTTAGCTCTAAAAGAGTGAAAACAGTACACATAATTTCACTCGCGATTTCGAGTGAGCCTCACTCGCTCAAAATGGGCGCAAAATCACACTCTTTCTTGGAGTGAACTGTCAGCCAATCAGAAGCGCCGAAAATCGGCCAATGTTTGTTGAACTTGTGTAACAAAATGGCGAACAGTGTGTGAATGAATGGCGAAAAGAAAGTGGATTTGATGAAGAAATAGACAGCATACTCAATAGTGATTACATTTATGTGTAGGTCATAACTCGTAGCAAGTATACACTTAGTCTGGAGACAACGGCGGCAGTAAGCTTAAGTCATATGTGAGCAGTTTGTTACCGGCTCAGTGCCGGTTTACATGTACGCATATGTAAGCTTGTGTAGGTTACGCCGCATCACGCTTCTCCAGACTGTGACCGTAAACATGGTATTTGCCAAGTGTTATGTCCTACACCCAGTGCCTACACCTAAGTGTACTCACCATTGAACAGTCTGACTATTAGCTTCACTAAATCCATAGTTTTTCATCATTCATCCCACACTGAAGTTCGACACATTGTGTATGTGCTTAAGCTTTAGACCAGTTCAATATTCCTAGACCGGGCCCTACCTAACCTGGGGCCTAGCCTCACAACAATTTAAAGCACATAGTAGCTGTTATGAACTGCTGTGATATTCTTGTATATAAAATAGGCCTAAATGAATAAATAAATAAATAAATGCTCTTTTCTGATTCACTCTTTTCCGGAGTGAATTTTTTCACTCTTTCTTGAGAGTGAGCTTCACTCTAAAAGAGTTGTCACTCAGATGGCTCTTTGAAAGAGTGAGATTTCACTCTTTTTGAGTGATGTTTCACTCTTTCACATTTAGAGAGTACGTAAAGCCATAGTACAAGGGGGGTATGGGTTTCAAAATGATTAACTCTAACCAATTACAGTTGAAAAACATACTCCCTCTGTGGAAGGTATTTCCAAAATCTTCCACAGGGGTAGTGTGGATTTCAAATGGAATAACCCATTGCTGCTCAATATTGAATGGTTGCTATGAGTTGATTTGAGTTCTGTTTTTGTCTAATCATTAACAAGTCAACAATGATCCACCTATGTTGGCAATGGTTGAACAACACGGCAGCATATACGGCAGCATGGATCAAAAAGTAAATTAAATGTATCTTAAGTTATTTTCATTTTACTAAGCCAAAGGAGAAGCAGCAATACATGGAAGAGCCCTGTACATTGATATTTTCTCATATCATAATAGCGTCCAGTCGTCCACACACACTACATCAATTTACATTACAACTTCATCCATCAGGATGTTAATAGAGTTATTAGTATGCAAGCCAAGTATTTAGCTAACCTTTTTCCTATCTTGATAGTCAACCTGTTGTAACGAAGGGTGGGCCATGGATGAAAAAGATGAATGATTTAAAGCAATATACTTGGAATTCAAAACAGCAGACAAGAAAAATAATTCTAAAACACTTGACAAACTGTGTAATAATTTCATTTCTTCTTGAGACCATTTGAATTTGTTCATCATCTGGTCATTTACTCAAATACTATATTCCATCAATAAATTTGCAGTGACATAACCAAGTTTTTTTTGTGTGTGGGGGGAACAACTTTCAAGTGGGTGGGGATACAATTTGATGAAAAAAAAAGCAAAGAACAGGCCAAATTTTTAATACCAGACCGGTCAGCAAAGATGGGGCAAGTCGACTTCTCACATGGAGGAGTGCTGCTCCCTTTTGCTTGGCTACATAACTGTAAATTAGTGCCCCAGTCACTTCAGTCCATAACTTTTAGGGGGCACCTAATAAAATAGCAGTGTATGCGTTACAAACAAACTTTCTAATAACACATGATCTTCACACACTATCATAAACAAAGCAACCTATTCAATTTCATGCTCTACTTCTTATAGTTATTTACAGTGAACATCAAGAATAAACAAACCGTGCTACGACTTGGTCAGGCGACACTAATTTTCATCATTTATGGATGCTGACGTGTAATTCTTAATGTAACAGGATTGTAATGGAGGGGAAATATAACTCACATGCTGAGATCACACCACTAAATCAGGTCCAACCCTATCTGATTGAAGAAATAATAACCAGCGTTCCCAATCGCTCACCACACCTGGTGAATTTTAATGGGGGAAAAAGTTTGAAATGGAGGCTGATGTGCCCATTTTTTGGTGATAGTTGTGCTCTGTGGATGTTTTTCTTATCATCCAAGCAAAAAATATTTTAATTCTGACATTTTAAGAAGGTTTTTTTGTGTTCCATGCACCAAAAGACTTCACAGCATATAGGCGCCGAGCTTCAGTACCTTTTTTAAACACATTAAAGAATATGAACTTGATTTAGTGGTGTGATCCCTGCAACCCCAGTTATAATCCAGATTTTGCTCATTTGGGGTAAATTATTACATTCACAAACACATCCAATTACATAATTATATGAAGAAACATTTCTTGAAAGACATAATACGGATTAATACCATCCATCAATCAAGATGTAAAAATGTTTTATTTCTATTTTCTATCATATCTATTCTTTGTTCTCTCACCATTATACAGTGTACATGCAGATCTATTTGGCTGAAAGTGAGAAAATTTGAACATTATCATACAATGCTTGTTCTCGACACTAAGAGATTAAAAAAATTATAGTTTCAGAAATAAGTGACTGTTGAGAGATACAATTATACACCTTTTTTACAAACCTGCTTCTAGCTTATAAAAAAGGTATTTCAGTTCCAAATATATTGGGTTTAAAAAAAAGATGGAGTTCTGGATCTAGATTACCTCAGAGACATATCACCTAGAAAATCAATTTGTAATTGAGAAGGAAAAGTGTCTTACCCTGAAGCAAAAAATCACAATAATGCTAAAAATTCTAATTTGCATTGATACACAAAATACCTAGCTCACATAGACTGACTGACTGATTGTTATTACTGCTTTAATTCCCTCTTGTTTCAGCTCATAACAATTATCTCTTTGAAATGCCAACAGCAATTTACTGCACTGCTATCAACCAATACAATGCAATTGCAGAAGTACGTACTTGATTAATGAAAAGTTATTACACTGAATAGCAATAGTGTCAAATCTGACCCACATTCAAATGGGTGATTTGAACTAAACAAGCAGTTCCACAGCTCCGTAAAATAACAACACACCCACATTTTGTGTACATAAGGTCACAGAATAACAACGTCAACATAACATTTTCATAGTTTGGTATTTCCGTTTTCAATTTTACACACATGCCGATATTAAACAAGAACAAGTTTCGCTGTATTCTACCGTGTTAAGTGGAATTGTATTGATTTTGGTATTCATGATTATGGTAAGAACTCATTTTCACCACTTATAGTATAAGTTATACTCTAACACAGCCAATGCAAACTGACAATTCCCAACAGTTTCTAGCCTGTGGCAGAGACTATACATCACTATACACATGATGTATTAATCCAAACAAGGACATTAACGAAAACACTTGTAGTATTAGTCTCAAAATTCAAGAAGGACTTCGTAAGGACCAAAATTCATATTTTCAAGTGATATATCAGTTATCATATTGACTTTTATTGAAACATGTTTTTCCATCCATGATACAAAGAGTAACAGTACTTGTAATGAATCATACCTTCACAGCCTTGAAAATATTATTTTAAAATTCAACCATTTTCAAGGACCTTACAATTGTTGCTTGAAATTGTACTATCTGTTCAAGAACCGTTTCCAATATGATACAAAACCAAATTAAACACTAACACCCACATACACCCTCCTCTTGTTAAAGAGTAGTGGGTAAATTTCATTGAAGAAAACAATCAAGTAAAACAAAATTATTGCAAGAGTTGCTACATTCCCTCTGAAAAAAATAGCACATTTGGCCATCCTAACTTAACTAGGGCTGTCAGTTTCAATCTAATAATAAATCGATAAGCCTGGCTTAAGATTAACCGATTACTCCCCCAACACTCCTCAGCAATTTTACCTTTAGTTATTTTTTTCAATGGCATATTCATGGTACGTTTTCTATTTTATACAATGTTGAGAATATGACATGGAAATGCGTTTTGTTATGCAAGCCATTATTAATTTTTTAGTTAATAATTCAAGGCAAAATAATGCATACGAGTAGACACTTATGCACTCTGTGTCTGCACACAGATCCTGGTCTGCACAAGAATACTCCATTAATTTCTGATGAATATTAATAAATCGCAATTATGATTGTAATGCTTTAGTCTGAAAATGAGTGAAATAAATTATTCTAAAAATATTACGATCAAAAGGTTTCATTTCATTCAATTATGTAATATCCATGAAGTTATATCATTTTTATAAAATAACTGTCTATATTTTCATCATAGTGAAATAATTTTCTATGGGTGAATTTTGTAGTTTGAGACGATTCATTCCAAGTTAAAAATAATGGCCGCAAAAATAATGGTTGTTTTTCTGCAAGCTGCTTGTTTGATATGAAATAAATAAATTTTTCATATTTCTTTTCCAAGAGTTGAGTAAGAGTAGTGATAAACTTTGACTTTTCATCAAATGTGAACAAACCAAAGAAATCAAACCACAGGACTTGGATTCTGTATAGCCCAAGAATAAATGCTACAGAAATCTGCCATAAAATAGAAATCAATTTTTGATGAAAACGTTACAATAAGATGTGTGCCTGGCAATATAACTGATTTGCCAGGATACATACAATCAAATAGCTATTAAGTTTTTATTAATCACAGCAGAAATGGAAGTATGGGAGTATGATGTGATCTACGCAAATATTTAATTAGACTAATTCATCTTCATTTAGCAACTAATAAAGATGTCAGGATTGGCTTATTATATTATGGGAAATCGTGGGAAATTTTCACACGATTAATTTTTCACACTGATTTGTCACGTTTGCCAAGCTTTGCCATTCTAAGCTTCCTTACAACAAACTACAGCTTGGGACATTCATGTATAAACATACAAATTGCTTATTACCCAATGTTTTTGACGACCTTTTTACAAAGCACTCTGAAATTCACGCTATAAACACTAGATATAGAAACAATCTCATCTTACCTCGAGTCAAGAAAGTATTTTGTGAGAAATCTATTAAATATGCAGGTATAAAGCTTTGGAATGCTATTGATTCTGATATCAAGTGCTCGTCATCAGTGAAGCAATTCCGGAAAAAGTATAAACAACATCTTATTCAAAGCTATTCTTAGTCTTTCAATCATGTGTACCTCACCAATATTTTGTTCACTAATTTCATTAATTTACTTTCAATAATTATTAGTTTTTGATATGTGCATTTTTGTTTTTTCTTTTGTTTTTTTCCTTAAATGTTAACATAGGATATGTCATTGATGGACATGACAGCTGGTTGGTTGGACTCGGCATTTTTGTTGTCTACCAACCTGCTGCCATGTCAAATAAATGCCATATACCTGTATCAAGGGGTTACAGAGCTACAGGCCTTTGGGCCTTTACTGTAATTCCTTCACTCATCGTTGTATTATGCATTTCCATAGTTTATTATATATGTATTATTCCTGATATCTTTTATAATGTATTATTCTTATGTATTATTCTTGTATCATGTAATGAGTGAAAAGATAATAATAAATCTATCTATCTATCTATCTATCTATCTATCTATCTATCTACATGTACACACAAAAGTAATAATTCTGTGTGTTGTTACCACAGACTACTACAGACCATGTATCAACAGTCAAAATACCTGTGCATTGTATGCTGTGAATTCTCGCATATTCATGAGGGCTGATTGTTTGATTGTGCCATGTCTAACAATCACGCCATTACACTATTACGCGACAGACCGCAAAAAATATGTGGTAAGTGCGCAGCAGTTTTGCCTGTCGCATTTCATGGAACAATCGGCCTTAATTATCGGATGATGCTGAGACTTTGACTGCTTGTGCTTGTACGCGGTCTGTTATTTTTTTTGTCCACGGTTGTTACTAAGCTGATTGAAATGTCAAAAGTGTGAAAATAGATGTCCCGCAAACATTTCCACTTTACACTACCGATAAATCATCAATCACAATGTTTTATTGGAACGATTGTGACCTACATAGGCTATGGTAAGTAAAGGTTCATGCCTGTATTAGTGCCCATCTCTCTTTTGAAAGGACTTGGGAGCCAGATTCTTCCATATAGAATGTTCTTGTGGGGGCCCGGTACTCCTCCTGCACAGCCCTCGAATTAACCCACGTCACCCATGGCATCCCCACTGCCGTAATGCCCTCAAAATATGTCCTTTACCGACGGCAGTCACTTGCCGTGCCCTCTAATGAAGTTGCCATCGGTGCCCCAGCCCTGCCCCTTCATTATAAAATCATCTATCATACTGTTTGCGTGTGTTTTCTTCACTTTTGAGAAATTGCATTGGTGCCCTTCTCAAATTTTCAACAGTTGCCATGGTGCCCTCTTGAAATATTACAAACTGCCTTTTCAGTGAAAATCCAAGGCAATTATCAACTTGCCCTAAAAAAGTTGCCGTGCCCCTTCAGATCCTTAATTCGAGGGCTGCTCCTGCACATGGTGTACATGTGATATTCATAACACTGTATGTACATGATGCAGTGTTGTAGGTCTCGAGACCAGGTCTCGGTCTCGAGACCATCTCGAGACCTTTTTTGTAGTGTCTCGGTCTCGGATGTCAAGGTCTCGGTCTCGGAACTCAAAAGTCTCGGTCTCGGACCTCAAAGTCTCGGTCTCGAACGTTTTTTGTTCGAGACCTGTCGAGACCTGAAGAAAAAGATATGATTTTCTGTTTTTGTTCATTATTTATTCCTTACCCTAAATTTCAATGAATGTTGAAGAAATTGTTAAGAATAAAGATACAGAAATCATTTTATAAGGTTATAAAAAGTTATAAATGAATCATAAGTGAGCTTGTTCGGATGTGAGCTTCCAATAGGTGGGCAGGTGGTGGAAGTGAGGATCCCACTTAACTTTTGCAAGGGGAACATTCTCCACAAAAGCAAAATAGATGAACAAATAGTTGCCCTGTGCAGTGTGCATCTTCTTTTCAGCACGAAAAACGAGTGTGTTTTTGGCCCAAATATGGTAAAATTGCTCAATTTTGCGCGCTTTGCGCACTGTTGTTTCCAGCCCTTCACACACTAGCCTAATTTTGCCTCCACTATCGCCAACATTTTTGAAATTTTCCCAAAATTTGGAGAAAAAATTGCAAAAATTAAGACAAGTGTTAACTGCAGGTCCAAATTTCTTGAACAGTTGGTACAATGATGGGTTCCCTTTTAAATTCTCAGCGGCACACCCCTACCCAAACCAAACTTGAGTATCCCAGGGGATTAAACCAAGGTCTCGGGTCTCGGTCTTGGTCTCGGAACTTAGAGGTCTCGGTCTCGGAAGGGGTGGTCTTGATCTCGGAAGGTTTGGTCTCGGTCTCGGTCTCGATCTCGGACGGGCAGGTCTTGGTCTCGGTCTCGGTCTCGGACATAGAGGTCTTGACTACAACACTGACATGATGTATAGGATGTTTCTAACACATCACGCCACTAAATCTCAGTAACAATAGACAAAATGAAATTATTGTTCTTTTACAGTATTTGATTTAACACGTTGAATAAGACAGAATACCACAAAATAACAAAGCTGTTTTCTATCATAATTGTTAATTAAAGGAGTATTTTGTGGTAATAGCATCCTCTTTTTATGACATTTTTCCACAAAATGCTTATTTCCAAAATTTCAGTTGGATTCCAATTTTGTGTTTGTGAGTTATGCATGAGTATGCGTATTACACTGCTTAATAGGTCACTGTGTGTAATTTTGTTCTGGTACACCAGAATGTAATTCAAATTTTACAATATTTTTGCTAAACAAATTAATCTGCAAGAATTTTTTTGTACATACACATTATGTAGCCAGAGCTTTCCTATGGTATAAAAATCTCAACTTTTTGAAAAGTGGGCGATGAGGCTGTGGATTACAAAATGTCCCTTTAAATCAGAATAAAACATTACTGCAGCTGACTAGTTTATGATTACAATTCAATATTTAATTATACCAGCATGAATAATAACCATCACAAATGTATCATGATTGTTTAATATATTCATATCTCATTAAATGATTAAATTTTGATGCTGTTAACTGCAATTTATATTGCTTATGTAGGAAATTCACCATTGAATATAGTTAACATCCGACTTATTTTCCTAAATTGTGTCTCATAGGGCTACTTTGTATCGTGGGCCCAAGTATTATTTGGTATCCAAGGGCTCTTTTGGGTTTGCAATGATCTAGCGTATATTAGGCTGTGCGTTTTTGAAGAGTTTGATGCATGGCATTTTCAAACGCCTAAGCCATCATGCGTGTGATACTCATCATCCTATGTCTTACCTATACCTATGTGCACACAGTGATGCATATCAGAGAGCAAATTGCGCTTTAATTTGCATAGTCTTTCAGAATTTTTTCAAAAAGTAGTCCCATACCCACATTTTTTTATTTTGCAATTCCAAAATAGACAAAAACAATCTCAACATATGAGAAAACAAAAACAAAAAATCTATGAATGATTTTTAAGATTTTTTCATATAAGCCTGTTGAAAATTTGGGGAAACACCATTTTGGAATTGATTTTGCTAAAACACACACACTCTTTAAACCCTCCCTTTTTATTTCATATTTTGTTATTGGCAAATATTAAAGTAAGAAATATAAAAAATATTAAGAAATTCTATGAACGAATTCTATCACGCTTAGCCCCCTGAATAATACCATACTTCAATGCCAAGAAAATTGAATATTTACAAAAAGTAATAAAATAAATAAATAAATTAGAGTCTAATTCACACCAAAATGATGCAATTTAATTAAGATAAATAAGAAGGGGAAATGAAGTGTTTTTCATTGCCACCTGCAGTGGTTTCCATTTTGCAGCTGACACAAATCTCCATTTGTGCCACTCGATGAAACATACACTTTGCTGATAATGGTGTAGGCCTATATCATTATGTAGGATACAGACTTTCCTGGTGCTGCCACTTCCTTGTGTATCAATCTTGGCTTTTTTAGTTGTTCTTCTTCGCTAGAACTAGAGTGACCATGGTTTTTCCTTCCAAAATGTGTGTTTCCCTTACAATACATGTAGTCTAAATATCTACATGTAGGTGAATAATACTTTCCAAATTCTTCCAACTTCCTGAAGTTCCTGTTCTCTTTTCACTGCTTTATCAATTTTGATCAACAATTTCTCCCAGCTATGCCCTTATGCATCATAATTTTTAGAGTTGTTCTGAATGAAATATTGTGAGATGAGTTGATTTTAGGATATGGATTTAACAAGGGGGTCTGAAGTAGACTACACTCTCTCAATCACTCACTCTTCCTCCCCCTCTATGTCCTATCCTCCACGCTACTAGTGCCTCTCTCAATAATCATCCTCATCTTTCCACTATCTTCAGCTCTTGTCGGTATCTTCATTCTTGTCTCCCCACTTGTATTTTCTCATTCACTGTCCAAACTATTTACCTCAACTTTCAAAACAAATACTGTAACGTAATCACTCAAATCACCATCCCATCTCCAGAATCACTCAGAAAATTTCAAAAGCGTAGCAAATCACTTGGCAACTACAACAAGAAATGGGTAAGGAACTAAATTGAGGAATATCCTGCTATCTGGTTAGCTAGCAACATGATACAGGTTTGTCATCAATGTGGAGTGTGCATATTAGGCTCAAGTTACTGAAGGACTTACACGATATCATTTGATGTACAGTGCTTTAGTCTGGAAGTGGATGGTACAGCTACAATACTCTTTTTGTTTGCTTCCTTGTTCGGGTTTTCCCCTAATATTTTTTCTCTTTTGCTGCAAATAATGTACACAATCACTTTGCTTGGTGCAAATCAGTGAAGTTTCTTTATGCAGGAAAACCCGCAACCAATTCGTTTTTCAAGCCAATTCCATGGTTCTGATATTTCCTGTGATGGCAATAAAAATGTTTCTTTTCCTAGCTTCCTTCCTGAATTTAGGTAGCACTTTCATCCTGTTTAATCAAAAAGCACACATTTTGATTGCTCTAATTTTTCAAATGTTGGTATCTAGGCTAGAGTGTTCAGGTATCAAATTCAGCGCTTGTCCTCAACAATTAAATGTGCTAAATCTCAACAGGTCAGCAGTAGTTGGACAGGGACACAGGGTGTGGCTGAAATTCAATTATTACTCTGATTCCCCTCATCTTTATCATTGAATGACGTATCATAATTTTTTTAATATAATTCAAATTTTTCTAGCATTCAATTGTTTCAGCTTCAGCAATGAATGCGATTAGTAAACTTTTACAGTCTGAACTCGGTGCGCCAAACTATTCGGCATACTAAATCACTGATATGTGATTTATCAATCCCATCAGTTGACCGGAATCACTCCTAGGTGATTTATCACCTTGACTGGCATCGTAGGTTTGTCAACAACTTGTAGGGATCCAAATTTATACAGACATCAGGATTTTGATCAGTCCAACATGTCGACATGAAGAAAATGCTTTGTTGATTATATCTATGACAAAACAAACAAGAAAAACAAAGCACACAAAAAATTAGGCCAAGTATCCCTTACCTCTTTCCTCAAGGCACCACTCGGGCAATCTTTCATGAAATCTCGATGCCTGCAAAAAACGAAAATAGAATGCAATGAAAAGAATCTATTTCACCAGAGACGGTGTTATGAAGATGGGTATGGTAATTAAGAGGGCAGATAGTCTGTCAGTCAGCACAAATTTATTCACATGTCTGGTTCCAAAATTATGGCAGGGTCCATCTTATACAGAAATTTCAACAGAATTTGAAAACCCATTTCTTGCACTGGCTTTGGGTGGGGAAGGCTCAATCAAATCACAGATATTGGAACACAAATTCAAAGCTCACACAGGGGTCAAATTTCCATCCAATTCCTTTCATCACATCACAAAATTCTGCTGAAAGAAACTTCTGAACCTGTGTTAGCTTGTATAAAAAGTCTGAGCATTCAATTTTCAATAGCTACACTTTTTAGTAGCCTTAGGCCCAACAAACATGATGACTTTGCCGACAGAATACTTATTAAAATTAGTCCATGTCAGTGAATGTACTTAATGAAGGATTACAAGTACATTCTATTTGACATATCTAGGCATAATTGGTTACATCATATTCCTCCGCACATGAAAAGAATTGGGTTATTTGTCATTTGAACTGACATAACTGTCCACTACATCTCAGCATTCCACATGTTGCATGTATGCTAAGTCTACAAAACTTTTTTTCTCTTATAGGTTGTAAGGACAAAAAATTTCCAGATGAATTGTGCTCTCTGTACATAAGGCCAGTTGGGCAGGGCATATTAAAAATTCAATAATTATTAAACAATATTCATAACAGCTCCCCATTTCACCCCTGGGTAGAGAGAAGCAAGTGAGGTAAAGCATCTTGCCCAAGTGCACAACACGGTGGCACCACTGGAGCTTGAACTAGGAATCCTCTGATTGCCAGGCAGAGCCCGTACCACTGTACCACTGTGCCTCCACGGTTGGGAAAAGTGTTGGACCAAGTGTATAATATTGGACCAAGTGTTATTGGCATTTCCCCCATTTGTCTTTATATTTTTGGAAACTGAGAAACCTGTTACTCGTTGTATAGATCTAGAGATGGATACGCCTCCAGGCAAGCACATGTTAATCATTTTTTTGTATGCGCTGTCACGTTTACCAGACCACCGTGCCCAGGAAAGCAAATCATTGGCCCAACCTTGTGTTTGTCACACACGATAATTGGTGAGCCGAAGCACGACTCGGAAATTATCGCCAGATGTTACATCAAAAGGTCTTGGATGAGACACAATGGTCAAAGATGTTCCCAAACCTATCTGCTGATGATCATGCATTGTATTGCTGTCTCAATTTTCATGGGGCCCTAATGTGTGAACCATAGGAGCAAGCTTTATGAAATTCTGCATTTATTAAAATTCTTATACAAGTAATTTGTTAGATTTGCAATACCATAAGACCATACTTCTATCCAAATAATCAATTCTCCAAGACTCTTAAGTCATTCCAAATCAGTTCCTAGTCACTTTTCTAAATCAGTCAGTTTTCAAAATTTACTATAAACTGATCGCTTAAGGGCTGGGGTATGAGCGTTTGGACAGTATTTATTTTGGGACATTAGAGCACATCAGACATATCGAATTGCATTCTGAATACGAAGAATGTCATTCTGATATCAAATATTTTGATTTTTGAAATTAGCAATTTAATACACATTTTATGGCAAATCATTAAAATTGATATTTTTGATATTTAACAGTACTTGAAGTAAACTTTATCAATCTGATGATTTATACTTAAAGTGTATGTAGGTGGGATAAAAAGCCGACGATCAATTGAAAATTTTGACCTTTCGTATTGAAGATATGGATTTTTTTTCCCAAAACACCAAACAAAAATAAGGTCTTTTTGGGAAAAAATCCATATCTTCAATATGAAAGGTCAAAATTTTCAATTGACCGTCGGCTTTCCTCCTGCTACATACACTTTAAGAATATATCATTAGATTTATATAATTAACTTCGAGGACTGCTATATATCAAAAATTTGAAAAATATCAAATTTTTATAATTTGTCATAAAATTTGTATTATATGGTGATTTTCAAAAATGAAAATTATTTGATATCAGAAAGACATGCTTCGTATTCAGAATGCAATCGATAGGTCTGAGGTGCTCTCATGTCCCACAAAAAATACTGTCAAACGCAATAATCGCTCATTTTAGATCCCTTAAGAACCCTGTTAATTCGAAATGAAACTTGTCTATGATAAAGGCACATTCTCCGATAAAGTGTTCAAAAAGCCAAATCTGTGTCGCCCATAGTTTCAAGTCAGTATTCAGACTTGTTTCGTCAGAAAGAAATGACTTTTATTAATATATCTAATACTTAGGAGTTGCTTTCTAAAATGTGTAGGGCTAGAGGTTGCAACATGCCTAGAAAGTATAAAACAATAAAGCTGATTATGCATATCCATTGTTTTCCTCCATGTCGCCAGCCAAGGTGCGTTCCGTATAATGTGTCCCTGTTCGCTATACATGCGCGCATAATAATGGATTATAGGTCTTTTCATTAGCTGGTATCATGCCCTAATTATAAAGTATAAAACATCACAACGCAGGTTATTAAATTATTCCAACAGGTCTTTGAGACTATGTCGCCAATATTGTTCACAGATACGTTACCTTATTTCTAATGGATGGCAATCTGTCGAAATAACTAGCTATATGAATGTTCTCATATGTGATGGATCAAGCTGGCTCCATAGTTATATTATATATGTGGAACATAACACAATGGTTTCAAAGTAAAAAAATCGGGTCTATTAATGGCAAAAATCCTGGCGTTACGTTCATGTCGTCACAGATATCGTTACCTAAATTCTACTCCCCTCGGAAAAAAACGCTGTGATAAATGAAGCCAAATACCATACCAGAGTTTAGTACATTGGGTGATGACTGATCAAGTATGAGTATTAAGTCGGTAAGTTTTTACACTTGCACGATTAAGACAAAAGTGTGAAAGGGCTTCACAGATACGTTACCACTGATACGTTACCACCAATGCGTACATAAGTAATATTGCTCAAAAATGAAGTATTGTTGAAAAATCACCCATGCATTGTTTTGTGCTCTGAAACTATTAAAGTTTACGATTCTGAATGATTTTCATGAATTCTTTGTGGTTGGAATTTTGCAATTCCGAGACCAAACTTGAACGCTTTATCGGAGAATGTGCCTAAAATGAAATTAAGATATCTCTGGAAATGATATTTATTTACTTTGCCAAAGTTCTACAATGTCCAGGGCCTGATTTATCTTTTGCTGACCCCCAGGGTACAGCAACATGATCCCACTGGCTCTTCGGATTGTACAAATGTGCACAAAGCATGTGCAAAATTTTGAAATATTGAAGTTAAAATGGTCATGTATGATTAAAATTGGAACAAATCCATGTGAAGAATGCAAAAATGTGCCCTTTTAAAGCTGAAAGTTACTTGGTATTTGGTCAAAATCACACATACAATTTTAGCCCCTCTAGATTTTGGCCCCTTTAGATTGTGGCCCCTGGGCCCACTTGGCCCTGTTGTAAATCCGGCCCTGAAAATGTGTGTTTCAAAAGTCCATTATTGAGCTGGTTTAGCAGGAAAGCCCAGGAATGTTCAGTGTGAAGTGAGGAGCAAAACTAAGCACGGCCATGATTATTTGTATAAAGACACCAACTTTGACATCTTCAAAACAACTTTCATGCCTTTCTGGATATAACCAATTTAATAATAATTTTAAAGATAATTAAATTAAATAAACTCACCATTGTTGTAGTTCCTTTTTATCAACTGTGTACAGAAAAAGAAAGGGAGAGAGAAAAGAAATAACTCGAATTAAGATACAGTACAATATTCATAATTATGTGTATATTTTACATGCTAATATGTGACACGATCTGGTCCATGGGGGCCAAAGGAGGCAATTTTGAAAATTGAGTTACTATACTAACTATTACCTTCTACAAACATTAGGCTATCATATACTGAAAACACCAAAGGTCTAGCATTCTTGGTTCTTAAGTTATGAAGTTTTGTGATGTCTATTTTCTGATGTATTTTATTGTTTTTTTACTCCATATTTTTGCCTTTATCTCAATTTCAAATTTGCCGCCTTTGACCCCCATGGACCAGATCGTGTCACAAATGTGACACGATCTGGTACGAAAGGACCTTGTCGAGAACTATAATTCAACACTATTACTCATGCCATGTGAGCTGTTTAGTGATTCGCAACACTTTGTGATTCGTTGATGTGATGACCCATGTTTATGTAAAACACAAACTAAAGGCACGTATAGCTATCATATTCATCATGCTCATTGACATTTTACTAAGTCTGAGTACTTGAGTTAAAGGAGCACTTAAAAACATGCGGCAGGTCTATTTCATAAAACATTGCTAAAAACTCCCTCTGTAAGCATTATTTGGCAGTATTGCTTCCCCCTTCCCATCTCTGTTAAGTGGTAGTTAGTGAGACAAAAAATTACAATGAACCAGTTATTCTTCAAAATGAAGGGCGCCATTCTCATTTACAATCAGAGCTCTAATCACAATATCATTCTAACCCTAATCATGTTGCTAATCCTAATCTTAATAAATCTTTACCAATAACATGATCTTTAAACTTACCCCAAGGCTTAAAAACCTTTAAATGGACACTCTTTATACAAAACTCATGCCAACTGTCCAATCAGAAAGTGTCACTAAATATAGCTCAAAATGACGGGCAAAGTATACAAGCACACAAGTATACAGAATGTGGAGCTATTCAGTTGAAATTCATACACCACTTATGGAAGATATGACCTTAATCTTCCACACAGGGAGTGTAAATTTTAAATGGGGTTATCTAAATGGGTGACTCCATTTGAAATCCCTGTGTAAGAGAATAAGGGCATGTCTTCCATAAGGGTTTAAGGGTTGTATGGATTTCAATTGGAATAGCGCAATTTCAAAGCTCTTGGCTTTCATGATGGTTATCATCATGATCAGGAGTGCACTGCTGTAATAGGCTGTATGCTGCTCACCAGATATTTTGAGATCATCAGTGAAAGCAGTCAGATGGATTTGTAGGCGAGCTGATAAATCTGCTTATCAGGGCTATAAGCCTGAACTTGCCTGCTTACCCATATTGTAATGGTTGCTTAGTGATATGATGGCAAAGAAAGTGTTAACAAACAATTTCACAGGTAAATGTCAAGTGATGCAGCCTATTTTCATCATCCAATTCCCTCAATTGACTTTTTTGGTAAATCCCATAATTCTTTGCGGTTAGACCCCAGATGTCGTAATTTAACGTCACGCCGATGGCTTTCACAGCTTTCAAATGTACAGTAGCAATGTTCGCTAAATGATATGCACATTGATGTGATGTCAAATGACGACATCTCAGGTCTAACCGCACAGAATTATGGGATTTACCGAAAAGGTCAATTCCCTGCCCAAAAGTCCATAAACAGGTGTGCATTTTGGACCAATTCCTTTTTGCTATGCAGCACCATCAAGATACTGTAAGATGTACAAACAAGCAAATATCATTGATATGAAATTCTTATCAAATCCTGCTGACATTTCAAAGTACTGGTAAAGGCAAATCTTAACCTGAAGGAAGCTGGATTCTCTCAGTTGATAAAAAAATTCAATCGATCTCATCCCTCCCCATCTGGTATTATAAAACTAATAAGTGTACCCGTGTGCACGGTGAAGCTCCTTACAAATGTAGCTAAATTATCCTTACTTACCACATGCAAAATAGTCTCACAAAATTTGAAGTGGACAGAATTTTCCGCATGGGAGTATATTGTACCCAAGTTAACCAACTAATGCAATTTACTAGTCCATAATAGAGTAAACTGCACACTCTTTTGCATCGTTAATCATATTACTGTCCTGACTAGTGATGAAATGTAGACATAGTCGATAACTAACTGCAGGCCATGCTTAGTTTATTGGCAAGTATTTTCTTATTGCTTATAGATGCGATATTATTGGTCAACTTATTACCGCTTTCATATTACAGCACCTTGTGAAAATAGTTGTATGATTTCTTATGAGTTAAATGACTGACATAGCTGTCATGAGGAATATTTATTAAGTTATACCTCAAGAAAAATCCAGGCATCTAAGAGAAAAAATAACTAACTACAAAATTAATAACAACTGTAGATAGGGCAAAGTATATGCCTATATTAAATTTTGGCTGAATTCTGTTGATTCTCTTCCAAATTAAATCAAAGTACTTTTTAATGTACCTCATAATTGTAGTTTGAAAGGCATTCATTGTAGGTCACCATAGGACATTTCAGAAGGCTCTTTTTAAAATTTGATGCTGGCAATTTGTTAATTTGGTTAAAAGGAAAAGCAGTTACATTCTGGATTGGGAGAAAGCATTATCATCCAAACAGATTATGTTGATCATAAAGATTACCTGGGCAAATCATTAAAACCAAAATGGGATAAAAGTGATGTGATAAAAGTGATAAAAATTAACGGGACATTCACATCAAAAATGTCAGTGATTGCCTATAGACTCTCTGCCAGATTACAATGGCGATTCTATTTGATTGGGAATGTAGCTTTTATAATGTACCGTACTGCTCTTTTATCTAACATCAGTATGGGCTTCAAACAACACAGCATACATACAAAATAGCCTATAACACATTACATAACAATATATATACGTAGTGCATGAAAATTTATTGAAACCGATAATTTTCATAAAAAGTGGTTTTCTTTTGTCAAAATAAAAATGTTTTTCCTATTTTCATTTGATATTTTATGTTAAATTATGAATGTACTACATCATGGTCAAAATATGGACATTGTAATTAACATTTCATTCGACCACCCCACAAAATTTGTAAATGTGCTTTGAACTAATCTTCTTGAGCGGCTGAGTAGTTCGATGAGTAGGACCTTTTTATGTTCAGCTCAAGACTATAAGATCACTATCTCATATGCCGCAAGACAGACGAATTGTGAAAGTCCAGTGTCTGCGCTGCCCGAAAATTTTTGGGTGGGGCGGTTAGTGGACTTTAGTGGTCAATCTCTCTTGATGATCAGAATCTGCATGAGTATAGTTCATAACTAAGAAAAAACAGGTCCTATTCGTCTGACTATGGCTGGATACAAGAAGTATAGATAATCATCATATCATAATCATACCATCTAAAGACTTCACAAAATGTAACTTATCCTGTACATACATAAATAATGTATTTAAATGAAGCAATAATATTCAAACTTGCATATCTGTGATTTTGTTTACAATAAAGTAGGCCCACTTACCATGCTTACTAAATGTAAGCATGTTCCAAGTCATTACAAGCATCAGTACTTCAACCTACAATCCCCGAAAAATGTCGTTGAAACGCTTTAGGCATCTTGAATGAAATCCAAAGTGTATATGTAATGTGGATAAAAATGTTCAATATTTGGAATTAGAAGAAAGCCGGGCCATCAATTAACACTGTTCCCTGCCCCACCCCCCATCATTCAATGTTGCGACACTTTGGAGACACGCTGAACACATTTGCACGTTTCAACATTGCACGGGGAGTGGGGGACTAATTTTCCCTAAAGACGCTTTAATGTTTCAAGACATATTTCGTGGATTGTATGAGGCAAACGCTAAAATTAACATCTGATTTTAATCTTTTGGCTATAACTTTAAAACTACTTGATAGAATCACTCCAAATTTTCAATGAATATTAGTTAGTGCATAAGCTATGATATGGGTATAAAATAAAACAACTAATTGTATCAATTTTGACTATATCGCCCTGCACTACAAGCAGGTTGCACCCCACCTGTGTATGTCTACAATCATAGATTGAATACAATAACGCTTTTTTCAAACATACTAATCTTACAGATGTGAGTGATCAGCATGATATAGTTCAATGCATAGGTATCGCGGGAACGCTGCAGTGCAGGGCAATATAGTCAAAAACGACCTTTTTCACCTTTTTTCAGACCAACGCCCCCGAGCAAAAAAACAAAACAAAACAAACTAATAATAACAAAATCGCATTAGTACGCTTATGAAGTAGGCCTACTCATGCAGAGATATCTTTAAAATTGATATTTTATTTGCGTGAAATGGTAAAGTGCGATTGTAAATCGTCCCATTGAATCACATAGTGATTTGACGGTTTACCCTAGCCTAATACTGAATATTAATACAAGGAGTTTAGAAATGGTAAACCGTTGACAAAATTCATAATTTAGGCCGATTTGGTGTCAACTTTTATTTGTAAAGTGTTTTGTTTGAAAGCTTGTTAAAAACTACATCTAATTTTACTATTTTACGTTTTGTTAGCTCTAACATTATTTACATTTTACTGATTTTAGCAAATGTAAATCGTCTGTCGAGATTTACCATTTTCATAATCACGAGAATGCAATGCGCACCCATATATCACGGAATCCCGTAATTATTTCAACATGACAGCGTGGTGTAATGGACAGTACTTCAGACGGTGAAACGGAAGGCTAGTGGTTCGAGCCTCAACAGTTTCACCTTTTTTTTTTCTTTTTTTTTTTTGTGTGTGACTTATTCAAACCAGTAAACTATTCTTCTGTATTCATGACAATTGACATTGTGAAACACAAAAATAAGTTTTAAAGCCCTAATTTATCTATGGCATGATAATTGATTTTTTTAAAATTGTAATAAAGACACAAATAGATCCGGACATCTTTAAAGGTTATGAATATGGGCACTATAGCAATTGTAAGATAAACTATTCTTCTGTATTCATGACAATTGACATTATGAAACACGAAAATAAGTTTTAAAACCCTAATTTATCTATGGCATGATAATTGATTGTTTTTGTTTTAAATTGTAATAAAGACAAACATAGATCCGGACATCTTTAAAGGTCATGAATATGGGCACTATAGCAATTGTAAGATAACACCCCCCCCCCCCCAACA
The DNA here is from genome assembly GCF_039555335.1 of Amphiura filiformis. Taxonomy (NCBI): domain Eukaryota; kingdom Metazoa; phylum Echinodermata; class Ophiuroidea; order Amphilepidida; family Amphiuridae; genus Amphiura; species Amphiura filiformis. Next base: position 58,755,791 of record NC_092644.1, on the reverse strand, counting down.
CACCCACACACCCCCCCCCACCCCTTCAAGTTTCATACGTTTCATAAGTATTTTACTTATAGAGTGCTTGCACATCAGGTCATTAGTTCAAATCATCTCCTCTATAGGCACGCCCCAGAAGATATGCAAATGGATGGAGTACAAAAGAATTATTTGACCACTACCTAAATAAAAGATGAGTTGTTTTATTTTGTGCCCACATCATAGCCTATCTATTAATGAATAGTCATGGAAAATTTTTCACGCTTGGTACCTATGCATTGAACTATATCATGCTGATCACTCACATCTGTAAGATTAGTATGTTTGAAAAGAGCGCTATTGTATTCAATCTATGATTGTAGACATACACAGGTGATGGGTGCAAGCTGCTTGTAGTGCAGGGCGATATAGTCAAAATTGATACAATTAGTTGTTTTATTTTATACCCACATCATAGCTTATGCGCTAACTAATATTCATTGAAAATTTGGAGTGATTCTATCAAGTAGTTTTAAAGTTATAGCCAAAATATTAAAATCAGATGTTAATTTTACCGTTTCCCTCAGACAACCCCCGAAACATGTCGTTGAAACTCTTCTGGCATCTAGAATGAAATCCAAAGTGTATATGTAATGTGGATAAAATGTTCAATATTTGGAATTAGAAGAAAGCTGGGCCATCAATTAACACTTTTCCTTCCCCACCCCCATCATTCAATGTTGCGACACTTTGGAGACACGCTGAACACATTTGCACGTTTCAACATTGCACGGGGGAGTGGGGGGGACTAATTTTCCCCTAAAGACGCTTTAATGTTTCAAGACATATTTCGGGGATTGTAGTTTTAGTACCATTCCTTAATCCAGTTTTGAGATAATTGCTATAACCAGTAAATTCCCTCTAGAGTTATATCAAGTCAATGGTATTCAGACATGTCATTACCTCAAAATGATCAAAACCTAAAAGTTTAAGAGTAACAATTTGAACTTTAGAATCAAAGCCACCTTCCTCCTTGTTCCTTACAATTCCATGTTAAACAAAAACACAAAAAACAAAAATGTCCTTGTTCTCGTCGACCTCCCTCCACCTTGATATGAAATTTAATAAAAAAAAAAAATAAAAAAAAACATGAATGAAAATATTTTTAAAACATAATAATTGACAAAAAAAATTGAAAATAAGAAACTGTGCTCATCATAATAACAAATTAGAGCCCATAAAGAGTTTCTAACTTGTGGGATACCTATGGTATAGTATTATTTGGAAAAAAAAATTGAAAATAAAGTTTGAAAAAAATATGGAAATTAGCTTATTATCATAATATAAAATATGCAAATTAAACCCCCAAAAAGTAAACGGAGATGCCCTATGTGTTGCCTGTCCCCGCCATGATGAAAAGGGAGGCACCCGATCAGTAGTATTTTGTAGTATGTTGATGTTAGATGAGATTGGGATACCTGTCTGAGGGCAGGGGTATGGCAGGGGGAAGAGGGCACATGTGTGGCTGAGGGGGACTGGGAGGTGATTTGGTCCAGGTCAGGGTTGCTGGTTCTCAATTATGGCATGAGTGAGTGTAGTGCAAATAAAATAAATCGTGTAGTTTGGGATTGACTGCTCTCTGAATTTTACTTTAAACACAAGCGCACTCATAGGGTAATATGTGACGTGATCAAGCAAAATCAGTCGGAACTCGGAAATATTAAATTTTCAGTTTCTTATAGAATAGTAAAAAGCATTTACAAAGCTGGATTTTGCAGAAAACTCCACTGATATTGAACAACCAGTTCCAAATATATGAGCAATTAAGAGTTTCCAAAACAAGAGGAAACAAAAGAAAATATTTCCTTTGTTTGGCTATATCTTTGTTTGAATTATGCTGTGTTGTAAATAATCTTGCTTGATTTTATCTTGTTTGCTCTTTTGGGCTTTTAAATTTGTAGTATACCTTGTACTGTAGTTAAGATTTTTCTGTAAAGCGCATTGAGAAACTGTTTTGTTTGTAACACGCTCTATAAGTGTATATTATTATTATTATTATTATTATCTCAAAATCAATATTTCCGAGTTCCGACTGATTTTGCTTGATCGCATCACATATGTGTCCAAGCTTGGAGTGTTAATGTCCTACATGAACACAACATACAATAGATAACCAGGTAGCTCTTGTATTTTGTACCTAATTGACTTTATATGAAGTAATTTGTCAAGATAGTACTCCGCTCATGTCAATGCTCAATTACTGCTCTAGAAAATCATTAACGACCGTCGTCAAGCAATCTACCCAAAGCTCATTTTCATCTACAATGTAATCAGAAATGGGTTCCTATCAAGAAACCAACGTCGGATTTAATGTGAAAAGTTCATCACATAAAAGCAACTCTAATTGAAAATACCGAGTAATGTACTGATACTACAGGCAGTGGGTATGATTTTCACTCTACAATGTATATTATCATAGTAAAGGACTTGCCATCACATGGTTTATCATATTTTCAACCAATAACTCCACTTTGTTTACTATTCAGCAAGTGTGTTTTTCTCAATCAAGTGTGTAATTGCTAATAATGCAGAGGTCCATTTCGTTTTAAAATACAAATGTTGGTCAATAGCGTCCATTTGGAGGCTACGCCCCTGGTTGGTACACCACTGCCAAAGCTGTAGTCAGTCAGGGGTGCGATGCACCTCCGCAAAAATCCCAAATGCCAAGTCCACTATTTTCTCTAAACAATGTTGAAAATCAGCCCTTTTTTAGAGGAAAAATTCCACTTTTTGTGCAACAAAATCAGCCCCTTTTTAGGATAAATTCACAAAATGTCCCTTCACAACCTATAAATCCTGGCTACAGGCCTGCTTAAAAACAGTGGTAAGGCAAAAAAAACACAAAAACAGCCAGACAGACCTTTCAAGTAGGGTTGGTTGTTCTGTTTGGGTTGTTTTTTGTTAGTTTATTTAGCAAATGACTCTAAAAATCTGTAATAAATTTTTTTTTCTCTCATGTTTTTTCAGTCAAAATAATAAACTTTTTGGCACAAACAACTGATTTTATATACATACAGCAATTTCCATCAAAGTCAATGTCATTGTCGTCTACGCCCATTTTTCTATATTGTAGCCTATACAGTAAAAGAATAAGGCCTGATATTAATAATGAATGGTGCCACTATATGAAGGCAATTCCATTTCTTATGGTCCAGGAGCAATGTAAGGGGCCAGAATCTCCAATTAGTAATACAGTGTTGCCAAAATTTCAAATGGAAAACAGAATCAAGGGAAAGTTGTTTGTATTTGGGGGTTGACACTTCATTGCAGGCATTTCATCTTTCATTTGAGGGAGGAGGTTAAATATAAAACCCTGATTCCCAAATAGAGATGAACATTTGTCTAGTATATTAACCCCATTATGTTTTAAAAATGTGCCTTAACATGAAGCGTGATAATAACAAAGAACTCTTCATTCTGAGTTTGATAAGTGAGACTATAAGAATCTAATTGAGTAATAGCATTGGCATGACAACAATGCCAAGTGCATTATTATAATATACCAAAAATTTATACACATTCATTAAAGTTTCTCACCTTCAAAAGTGTAAAATAAAATTTCAAACTATCCCATTTTAAAAGCATGTCACTTTAAAATAATGACATTATTAAATTAGCTTTTCAGATTTTACACGCCAAATTTTTACAACATCATCAGTTCTGTGAAAATAAGAAATATTTGAAAATCTCTGCCTATTCAATATCTGAGACATAAGCTTCCATAGAAGACTCAAGCTGCTCAAATCACAGAGCCGGTGGAGTTACGACTCAGGGAGCCTACATCGCCATGGTAACCGGTATGCTGTATCAACTATCCTGACTAGGAGACAGGCAACACGCTTTATTAAAAATCATCTACACAGTGATTATGATTGGATCATATCGCTTACTAATAACTAAACTGAATCACTTAGTGGTTTGCACGATTTACACCAAGTATCTAGTTTGGTTTGTAACAGGTAGAAATTGGGAAATACATTTGATTTTTGTATTCTTATATGAGTTCCTCTATCAGCTCTTCTTGAGGAGACCAAGAGAGCACTTTTACATCTGACTTTGTGTTGCGATCAGGCCCGTAACATGGACATGGGGGAAGATAATGAAAAAGGGGATTTTTTTCCAAAATTTTGACCTTTTTGACCAAAAAGGCATAAAAAAACCCATTTTTTCGCTCATTATGCTCGCAAATGGGACTTTTGGGGCATTTTGGGATGGGGGCATCCACTCTCAGCCCCCCTGATTACAGGCCTGGTTGCGATCATTTTGATCATTGTTTCGAACACAGATGATGTGAAACAGTTGACCTGGTAACAATCAATTTTGATGTCACACACTATGATGGCGAATTATAGAGCAACGTACATAATTTGTATTTATTTATTTAACTTGGGGTGACCAATCAATGCGCTGGCACTGTTCTCCCTTGGTTCCCAGGTACAGGTCTATAAACGACTCTAAAGAAAAAATTAACATTTCTTTGTTGACATGCGGCTAACAAGTCCGCTTCTTTTTGCAACAACGTTTAATATTGCCACATTCCCCCACATGTAATTTTTGTTCAAGTGTTTGCACAAAAATTACCGGAACCAGGAAATTCCAACATTGTGATCCTTTATTCATATGAAATGACCTTTTAAACTTGATTTCCCAGCTATATTAGGACTCCGTAAATGCAATAAACTCAATTGTAATTATTGACTGACTGACTGGGGATAGTGCTCACTATTTTTGTCAATGCGTAATGAAACATGCCCTTTCCAAGTAGACGGTATACAAGTCAACACATGACATTTACTTCTACAATGTGTGTTCTGAATTCCAATGAGAAAAACTTGAGAGTGCATACATGTGCATGTGTGCGAAAGAGAGAGTGAGAGACAAACACAGACAGGAGACAAAAAGAACTAGAAACCACAGTTGTGTTTGACCAAACACGAATATCTATGCCCGTGATGACCACACCTAATCCCCTTCCCCTATTCACAAACGAAAACTTGGTAAGCACCATGTGAAACACCTTGTTTTAAACTTTCATTTGATATACATGTAATGCTCATAACACTAGACTGGACCACACTCTCTCTAATACCCTACCAAGCATTCACTCTCATTTATACCCCACCAGACCCTCACTCTCTCTAAACACCACCAGACTGGACCACACTCTCTCTGATACCCCACCAGACCCTCACTCTCTCTTATACTCCACCAGACCATCACTCTCTCTAAAACACCACCAGACTGGACCACACTCTCTCTAATACCCCACCAGACCCTCACTCTCTCTTATACTCCACCCGACACTCACTCGCTCACCACTAGGCTGACCCATACTCTCTCTAATACACTACTAAGCCTTCACTCTCTCTTGTACCCCATCAGACCCTCACTCTCTCTTAAACACCACCAGACTTGACCACACTCTCTCTTATACCCCACCCCTTAACCAACCACGCTCCTTGTCCCATCATGACAACTTATTGAGGTGGTCCAAGGAACCAAAATCAAAATGCCTACACATTCCCTTTTAAGGGAGTTTTTGTCAAGTGATCAGTTTCCTTGACATACGATTCATGCCGTTATTGCAAATACAGGTAGCTAACAAAACGCGGCCTATTAGGCTACACTGTGTTAATAGTTCGTACCTAATTTGCAGTTTAAAGCCTTTGAACTTTGACCTCTGGGGTTGCGGTTACCACAGAATACATCTAGGGTTTATGGGCCATCATTGTACCAAGTATGAACCCTGAGGGCGCTGTAGTTCTTGAGCTGGAGATGTTTGAAATTTTACACATATTGCTCCCTGTAGCCCATGACTTTTGACCTATGAACGCTGAGGGCGATATAGTTCTTGAGCTAAAGCGGTTTTAAAAATTTACACATATTGCCCCCTGTAGCCTGTGACCTTTGACCCCTGGGGTCGAGGCTACCATAAGTTACGGGCGTAAACCACCAAATAACTTCTCCATTGAAAAGCACGTAAAAATCACCTTTTTTAAACGGCGTTTTCTACCAGGCGTGACAATATTTTTCACTTTTTAACGCTATCCCTGTATTAATTAAGGACCGAAATTTTATTTAAGCTTCAATTTTGGGGAACTTTATAGAATCAGTTTTTTATTAAAAAATGTTGAAAAGCGACGCCGCTATTTCAACGCCAAAACTAGCATTAAAACTTGTTCCGTTAGCAGTAATTCGGACAGGGCCTACTTTTCTTGTGAAATCGATTTGTATAATTTCATATCTATTTTAGTCATTAATAGGTTAGCATCTTTCATTTAAATCAGAACATGCCAACCTCACGAAGAACATGGTCCCTAAGGACACCACATTGTCTCATGTAGGCATATACGCTTAACCGAACTCATCACCATTGCACCTTTCGCGCAGTGATTTAGTGTAATACGCCTTGAACCGCACAAGAGGTTTGAATTTTTTAAACTTTTCTCTATTTTTGGAAACAATAAACCATTCTAAGAAAAAGTGTCATTTCTTTAATTCATACATTACACCAATCTGCTATAAGGGTTCTCTAAACAATTTTTGATACATTAAAAAAAACCCGCCATTTTGGGTACTTTTGACCAATTATGGATAAACAGAGTTTATAGCAGGTTTGATCGATCTTTAAATACAATTATGACGTCATAATAGTTAAACCTTTAACAACAGTGAGTCAAATAACTTAAGTTGCACATTACATAAGCAAAATGCACAAAGGTTACCGAACCCCCCCCCATGACAAGCACCATCTCATTGCACGAGTATATGCCTAGGTCGAAAACGTTAGGTGTAGGGTATAAAGACACAACACCCCCTTTGCGCAAGCATATTTTCCCCAATGTCTGATAATATTACAATATCTTCAATCAAAGAAACTCGTCACAAACTTGGTTAATCAATTTCCCTCTAGAGAATTGAAAACGGCCGCATTGTAAATAATAACGCCATATACCGACCAAATTTCGTTAAAATTGAGAGGAACATAGACACGTCACCTTAAAACGCTATTGATAAGGTAGTTGGAGGTACTTGGATACCTTTGATGGGAAAAATGTTTCCGAGAGTATCTTATAAACGCATTTCATGTTATACGTTTGTCAATTATTGTACCATTTTCTTAAACAAAAATTTTAAAAGTTGAATGGTTATTCGATTTTAAACTCAAAATGGTATATCTGAGCAAACATGGCCGCCATTGCCAGCTTTGGTACCAAACCCTGTTTCCAACGAGTTTTCCAGAAATTTATACTCTAAAATCTTGTTTGAAAGCTTCGGGATTATAAAATAGAATATTCTCATTTCAAAATAAATCAGTTTGAGGGGAAAACTTTCCTTAATAACTTTAAATTCAATTTTATAGCTCATTCCACCATTTTTAACATGCTTTCAAGGGCGTAAACCACCAAATAACTTCTCCATTGAAAAGCACGTAAAAATCACCTTTTTAAACGCGCGTTTTCTACCAGGCGTGACAATATTTTTCACTTTTTAACGTCATCCCTGTATTAATTAAGGACCGAAATTTTATTTAAGCTTCAATTTTGGGGAACTTTATAGAATCAGTTTTTTTTTTTTTTGTTGAAAAGCGACGCCGCTATTTCAACGCCAAAACTAGCATTAAAACTTGTTCCGTTAGCAGTAATTCGGACAGGGCCTACTTTTCTTGTGAAATCGATTTGTATAATTTCATATCTATTTTAGTCATTAATAGGTTAGCATCTTTCATTTAAATCAGAACATGCCAACCTCACGAAGAACATGGTCCCTAAGGACACCACATTGTCTCATGTAGGCATATACGCTTAACCGAACTCATCACCATTGCACCTTTCGCAGCAGTGATTTAGTGTAATACGCCTTACTTCTAGGGATCATGGGCCATCATTATACTAAGTATGAACCCTGAGGGCACTATAGTTCTTGAGCTAGAGCTGCTTGAAATTTTACACATATTGCCCCCTGTAGCCCATGATCTTTGACCTCTGGGGTCGGGAGTACCCTAGGATGACGCTAGGGGTCATGGGCCATCACTATACCAAGTTTGGGCCCTGAGGCTACTGTGGTTCTTGAGCTAAAGGAGTGCAAAAAGTGGTCTTAAGAAGAAGGAGAAGGAACTAGAAACCACAGTTGTGTTTGACCAAACACGAATATCTATGCCCGTGGCCCACACTCTATCTAACACCCCACCAGACCATCACTCTCTTATACTCCACCAGACACTCACTCGCTCTAAAACACCACCAGACTGGATCACACACTCTCTAATACCCCACCAGACCCTCAATCTGTCTTATACTCCACCAGACACTCACTCGCTCTAAAAACACCATCAGACTGACCCATACTCTCTCTAATGCCCCACCAGACCCCCATTCTCTCTTATACTCCACCAGACACTCACACGCTCTAAAACACCAACAGGCTGACCCATACTCTCTCTAATACCCCACTAAGCCTTCACTCTCTCTTATACTCCACTATACACTCACTCTCTCTAAAACACCACCAGGCTGACCCATACTCTCTCTAATACCCTACCAAGCCTTCACTCTCTCTTATACCTCATCAGACCATCAATCTCTCTAAAACACCACCAGACTGGACCACATTCTCTCTAGTACCCCACCAGACCCTCTCTCTTATACTCCACCAGACACTCACTCGCTCTAAAACACCACCAGGCTGACCCAAACTCTCTCTAATACCCCACCAAGCCAACACTCTCTCTTATACTCCACCAGACACTCACTCGCTCTAAAACACCAACAGGCTGGCACACACTTTCTAATACCCCACCAGACCCTCACTCTCTCTTATACGCCACCAGACACTCACTCGCTCTAAAACACCACCAGGCTGACCCAAACTCTCTCTAATACCCCACCCAGCCATCACTCTCTCTTATACTCCACCAGACACTCACTCGCTCTAAAACACCAACAGGCTGACCCACACTCTCTAATACCCCACCAAGCCTTCACTCTCTCTTATACTCCACCAGACACTCACTCGCTCTAAAACACCAACAGGCTGACCCATACTCTCTCTAATACCCCACCAAGCCTTCACTCTCTATTATACTCCACCAGACACTCACTCGCTCTAAAACACCACCAGGCTGACCCCAACTCTCTCTAATACCCCACCCAGCCATCACTCTCTCTTATACTCCACCAGACACTCACTAGCTCTAAAACACCCCCAGATTGGCGCACACTCTCTCTAACACCTCACCAGACCCTCACTCTCTCTTATAATCCACCAGACACTCACTCGCTCTAAAACACCACCAGGCTGGCCCAAACTCTCTCTAATACCCCACCAAGCCTTCACTCTCTCTCTTATATTCCACCAGACACTCACTCGCTCTAAAACACCACCAGGCTGACCCCAACTCTCTCTAATACCCCACCCAGCCATCACTCTCTCTTATACTCCACCAGACACTCACTAGCTCTAAAACACCCCCAGATTGGCGCACACTCTCTCTAATACCTCACCAGACCCTCACTCTCTTATAATCCACCAGACACTCACTCGCTCTAAAACACCACCAGGCTGGCCCAAACTCTCTCTAATACCCCACCAAGCCATCACTCTCTCTATACTCCATCAGACCCTCACTCTCTCTGAAACACCACCAGACTGGAGAATACCCCTTTAATCCCAAAACATTGTGTCCCTTTAAGCGGTTAACCTCTTAACCCCATTGTACGTCTTGACGTATATTTGAAGCCTTCATCATTGCAAATACAGGCAGCTACCAAAATGCTACCTATTGCGATACCCTGTGTTAACCGGTCGTACCTATTTTGCTTTTTAAAGCATATGAACTTTGACCTCTGGGGTTGCGGCTAGCATAGCATACTTCTAGTGTCATAGGCCATCATTGTTCCAAGTATGAACCCTGAGGGCGCTATAGTAGTTGAGCTAGAGCTGTTTGAAATTTTACACATATTGCCCCCTGTAGCCCATGACCTTTGACCTTTGGGGTCGGGGTACCCTAGGATGTATCTAGGGGTCATGGGCCATCATTGTACCAAGTATGGGCCCAGGGGCTACTTTAGTTCCTGAGCTAGAGGGGTGCAAAGGACTGATCTTGAGAAGGAGAAGGAGAAGGAGGAGAAGGAGAAGGAGAACTAGATGGCACAGTTGTGTTTGACCAAACACGAATATCTATGCCCGTGTTTTCCACCCTAACCCCCTTTACCCACCATGACACTCTTAATCGACCTTGACACCCCGTAATATGTTTAATTCTAAAAGGGCTATCAGTATACCGACTAAAAGAATTAAAATTAATTAATTAAAAATCAAGGAATACCCCTTTAATAACATTTGCTGTGTAAACGCTTGAGGGCGCTCCTCCTTAAATAATGCAATAAACATGTTCCATGCAAAAAAAAATAATTAAAAAAATCTGATTACCCCTTTAATCCCAAAACAGAGTGTCCCTTTAAGAGGTTAACCTCTTAACCCCATTGTACCTCTTGACGTATATTTGAAGCCTTTATCACTGCAAATACAGGTATCTACCAAAAAGCTACCGATGGCACTACACTGTGTTAATTAATAGGTCGTACCTATTTTGTTTTTTAAAGCATATGAACTTTGACCTCTGGGGTTGCGGCTACCATAAGGTTCATCCGAGGGTCATGGGCCATCATTGTACCAAGTATGACCCATGAGGGCGCTATATAGTTCTTGAGCTAGAGCTATTTGAAATTTTGCACATTTTGCCCCCCTGCAGCCCATGACCTTTGACCTCTGGGGTCGAGACTACCCCAGGAATTTTCTAGGGGTCATGGGCCATCATTATACCAAGTATGGGCCCCGAGGCTACTTTAGTTCTTGAGCTAGAGGAGTGCAAAGGAAGCATCTTGAGAAGGAGAAGAAGAAGGAGAAGGAGAAGAAAAAGGAGAAGAATCAAGAGCATAAGCAGAATATCTATGCCCGTTAGCACGGGCATAGATAACTAGATGGCACAGCTGTGTTTGACCAAACACGAATATCTATGCCCGTGATTACTAACACTCCCTCAGCCTTTAACCTACCATGACACCTTTAATCCACCTGACACCCCGTAATATGTTTGATTCTAAAAGGGCTATCAGTATACTGACTAAAATATTAAATTGAAAATCAAGGAATGCCCCTTTAATTGCATTTGCTGTGTAAACGCTTGATCGCGATCCTCCTCAAATAAGTTAAGAAACATGTTCCATACAAAAAAATCAAAAATCAAAAAATCTGAATACCCTTTAATCCCAAAACGGAGTGTCCCTTTAATGGCTATTCCATCACCCTAACACTCCTCGCCCTTAACCTATCATGACACCTTTAATCCACCTGACACCCGTAATATGTTTGATTCTAAAAGGGCTATCAGTATACCGACTAAAATATTAAATTGAAAATCAAGAAATGCCCCTTTAATTGCATTTGCTGTGTAAACGCTTGAGGGCGCCCTCCTTAAATAAATTAATAAACATAAATTCCATGCAAAAAAAAAAAATCCAAATTTTTTTTTTTTTAAATCTGAATACACCTTTAATCCTAAAACGGAGTGTCCCTTTAATGGCTGTTCCATTGAATTTACATACTCCATCTGGAATAGCTTTATAACAATACCTATATACATAAGAATCAATTGGACACATGCTAATAAGCTATTGCCACATCCTGATTTAAGTATCCTTGGCAATAGCTCGATGAGCACAAGGCTAACATCCTATATACCTTCAAGGTTGACATCCTATATACCTTTTATGTAGAGATAGTGACATTCCTAAATATACACATATTGCTCCCTGTAGCCTATGACCTTTGACCTCTGGGGTCACTGCTAACATATAATACTTTTAGGGGTCATGGGTCATAATTATACTAAGTATGAACCCTGAGGGCGCTATAGTTCTTGAGCTAGAGATGTTTCAAATTTTACACATATTGCCCCCTGTAGCCCATGACCTTTGACCTCTGGGGTCGGGGGTACCAAAGGATGTTTCTAGGGGTCATGGGCCATCATTATACCAAGTATGGGCCCCGAGGCTACTTTAGTTCTTGAGCTAGAGGAGTGCAAAGGACTGATCTTTAGGAGGAGAAGAAGAAGAAGAAAGAGGAGGAGAAGAATAAAGAGCATAAGCAGAATATCTATGCCTGCTAACACGGGCATAGATAAGGAGAATCCAAGACTAAACAGAACAATACAATATCTATGCCCGTTGCACGGGCATAGATAAATGGAGAAGACTAAACAGAACAAATACAATATCTATGCCACCGTTCCACGGGCATAGATAAAGAGTGAGAAAAAGACAGTGGCATACGCAAAGGGGGAGCCTGCAGGACACCACCCAGACTTTTGTCAGTCAGTTTGGGGGAAATTGAGGCGTTACCTACTATAGCGAGCTGAAATATTTTTTTTTACAGTCTGGGGAATCAAGATCTGTCGCCCCCACCCCACTTTTGAAAACCTGTGGACGCCACTGGAGAGAGACATGCACAAAGAAAGGAGTCAGAGAGAGATACAGAAAGAGACAGAGAGACAGAGACTGAACAAAAAAGGAAGAGAAAAGAGACAAAAGGGAGAAAGAATTGGAAGGAGGAGAAGGGAGCGGGCTGAAGAGAGAGTGAGACTGAGAAAGGAAGAAAGCAGATGGAGGCAAGCAGGGAGGGAAGGAGAGCCTTTTAAGATCAATATGCACCTGTTAAATCAGAGTTGCAGCAGGAGAGGGAGTGCAATGCACCCACCATGCCAATCTGAAAAAGGTTCCCTTCTTTCTGTAAAAACATTGAAAATCAGCCCCTTTTTGATTGAAATGGAAAAATTCACAAAAGGTTTCAAAAGGTCTAACAAAAGATTCTTGTACCTTAAAACTTATGTACACAGTAGATGTTTTGAGAAAATTGTGTAATTAGGTGAGGAAACTGGTTCTATGTTTGGATGGACCTTTCAAGTACAAAATGTAGAGTTGGTGTTTTTTTAAAGCAAAAGCAATGATTCTTAAAATCGGCAGAATCTGTAAATAAATTTGGTCTTTTTATGCATTTCCCCCCTCGCTTTGCTTACCATTTTTCCAGTACAAAATAAAGCTACTTTTACATGCTTTTAAAAACAAGGGAAACAGTTCATATATTTGGCAAAGCGCAAAAAAATTAATTGTGCAAAAATTTCCATGTTTACCATAATAGGTACTACAAAACCTTGATCTTGCATCATAAAATTGATCAATCATTATGACCTTGTCGATATTTGTTTCTATATGAAAAGTACAATTACCAACCAGAATAAAAGAATAAGGCAGCGTTATTGTCATCATATAAAAGAATGACAGAATAGGCAGCGTTATTGCCATCATATTGCAAGATGTGATCAAATGATCAATAAGTAGTAATGAATAATTCAGACATTTTCCACTTGGATGAACTAACTGTTCCATATATATTCCATATATTGCGATCATGGTCAAAAGAATCAATTTTAGATTGCTGAAAATTCTCTTGCAATGAAACCATTTTGAGTACCTAGTTCATGTTCACCTCTCAAGTCATCAGGTACACAAGGTGGAGATCGGAATCAGAATTGGATCGGGGGGGGGGGGCACTCGACTTTGGAAGTGACGGAGATGTGAGGACAACAGTTCAAAACTAGGGGTCTTTCAGTGAGAGAATATAAACCGAAAAAGGGGGGTCTTTCAGTGAGAAGGTCCCAAAAAAGGGGGTTTTTCAGTGAGACTGGGGAAAATCTGACCAAAAAAGGGGATCATTCAGTGAGACTGGAAAATTTTTGAGTCAAGATATAAAAGTAAAATTTTCATCAAAATTTGAAAAAATTCATCAAAATTTGAAAAAATGGGGTCATTCAGGGAGAGATTATCAGAAATTTCCCAAAATTTGTGAAAAAAGGGGGTCTTTTGATGACAGGAAAACAAAAAAGAGGTCATTTGGTGAGGGGGGAGTTCAGTAAAACAAAAAAGGGGGTCATTGGGTGAGAGGGAGTTGAAAAATGGGGGTCAATGTGGCCACACATCCCCGACACCCATTTTTAGTGAGTGCACCCCCCCCCAGATTGGATGAGCCAAATTTGGTGGTCATAAAATGTGATTGGAGATCAGTAGTTGCCAATCTACCTGTTACGGGCTCATCATAGAAGTGAAGGTCTTGGTCTCTGTGTCAAATTTTGAGGTCTCAACAACATCACTATTAGATGTGATATATCTCAGCGAGAGATATACCGTAAACGTTCGCCTAATGGCGCTTTTGGATTCTTAGAAATGTGAGAGCGCCATCCTTGTAAAATCGCAACAGCATTAAGGATACGTGTATGTTAAATTGAGCAACCTGGACATAATGCCTCAGAAAAAATATCGTGACATGACCCAATACTTTAGGTCACTAGGTTAGTTTCTAGAGCAGCAAATGTTTTGGGGTTTCTTCAGGTATTCTTTCTCAAAGTGCCATTGGACTTAAATTTGTAAATCGATTCATACGTTATACCTAACTCATTTTGGTAAATCTTTTTATAACATTGTAATTTCTTCATATTTTTTTTTAAATATTCTTCAGTTCAAAATTACACCCTGCTATTGTCTGACCCGTTAGCTCAGTCGGTAGAGGGTGCGCCTTTGAATGGTGAATGGTACTTGTTCGAATCTTGATTTCTGCCCCCACTTTTATGTGAAGAAGGGTCAAGAAATGTTTTTGGATTTTGTCCCCATTTTACTTAACGAATATTGTGAATGTTTTTTAATTTAATTTTAATTTTCTTATTTTTTAAGATAAATAGGCACTGCGTACAAACGGCAACAAAAACCGCTGACAAAATTTGCTCCACCTGCTACCTATCAATGCGTGATATATTCCACTACATTTGAAAAATAGAACGGCCTCAATATTTCAAATTGTGTAACAACATTACTTTATTCATTTATGTATTATAAATGATCAGTTATTTTTTCTTTTCTTAAAATGATCGAACCCAAGTAGATCAGACCATTGATCATATAACTATCAGACCACGAAGTAGTTACGTAACTCCGTGATGGTATCGGAACCAAGCACTGTTTGTATGGCGATCATTACGATCACGCTATTTTGGTATGCCTTTTTTTTTTTTTTTTTTTTTCGATCGTGGTTCATTATTTAAGCCGCGATCCCGTTGACATAGTAACATTACGTAACCCGATACGAGCTTCGATACTGAATAGTTCTTGAGTGCACATAATATGGAAAGCCATTGGGGTATTGTGTGCCTTCCAAAGCGCCTTATAACATGTTCTCATTGTATTGTGGAATCATTGCCAGTATTCAATGATAGCTATAGATGCCTAGCGTTTATCGATTGGCTCCAAACAAAGGATTTGAATCGGTTTCTTCCCTGTAATCATGGCGCAGTGCAGTCCATTCAATCAAATGTTGTCATCAACCTATTTGATCAAAGTGCATTTTGTTATGTGTGTGAGACGAACTGTCGCGTAGATGCAATCATGCTTTTGTTGAATGCATTTGAGTAGTCCGCCATATTTACGGGATAATACGTCATATGCACAGCCTCTATTCAGTTGGTCGTTGTATGATTTTGTTCGTTCACTCATTCAAATTTTATTTATATCATTTGAAGACATGATACATCCTCCGTAGAACAGTTTCAAACAAATATAGCTAGGGATTATTGGGGTAGAGGTTATCTTTTGAATCCTCTTAGAGGGCTATCATTTTTTTTCGGAAGGGGTCCCAAATTTACTAAAAGTCTGCGTCAATAAAACTGCGCACCCCCTATTTCGGCAACAAAAATTTTATGATCCCAAACCCCAAAATTGTATTGAAATCAGTCTTTTTGAATAAAATAACACACTTTCTGTGGTCATCGTGTGACTCCTTATACATTTTGGTCATAAAACATTTTATGACCCTCCTATTATTCTTTCCAAGACTTTATGACCCCGTATATTTGAGACCCCCCCTTTCGAATGAAATGATATACCTCTTATGACCACTGATGCATAAGCAAGGAAGAAGGCAGTTCGTCTCACACACATAACAAATGCCTATACAATCAAATAGGTTCATTACAACATTTGATTGAATGGATTGAGTTACTCTAAAATGAAACGATAAAAACAAAAAATCATGAAAAAAGACACATACACGTTAAAATAATAAAATTATATAAACAATGTTAAAGATAAAATCAAGAAAATAGAGAATAAAATTTCCTCAAATCAGAAAAAAAAAAACATTGACAGACATCATCATCTGTCAGAAATTACTGCATGAGATTCGAACCATCAATCTTCTTCACAAGTTCTCTTTATCTTCGCACTATAGTCTAATGCTCTGCTCACTGGGCCACAACGTATCAGGTGAATGATTACCGCATTATCATGAACAATTTTGGTTCGATCTTGTTCATAATTGTATGTGTCGATAGGTTTCATCCTTTAACTACACGCACTTTAATGATCAGTGATAATAGTCGGCTTTTACAGGGATGGCGCTCTCACATTTCTAAGAATCCAAAAGCGCCATTAGGCGAACGTTTACGGTATATATATATGCAAAAGTGATCAAGCAAAAATAATGAGTTGTATACCAAGCACTTTCAATTGTGACTTCTCAACATAATTAACACTTTTTGTAAAAGTGTCTCTTAGAAAAACAAAATGTCGCAAGTTAGTTTAGCCATAGATGTGTCTCAAAATCTATTTGACAACAGCTATGTCCAACTTTATAATATAGCCTACTGATTATAAATTTCCTACAAAATGTTGATGTAATTTCACAACTTTCATTTTGTCTGTTTCACACACATATGCATGCATACATGTACATTATGTCAACATGATCAAATTCAAAAGGGTACTAAACTGAGAATTTCCAATGCCTACGGGCATCTGAATACACAGGAGGAGCACCGAGTCTAGTGTTAAAGGTAATAAACACTCCACACAGACACACAATTTGTCTGTATTTCATCTCTACAAGCCATTTATTTTCTTTCTCCATTCCAATGTTGATGGCTTTTTCTAGCTATGGATACAACAGGTGCCGAATCCGAGTGAATGGCAATAAAAATATTTGATGATGACAGAAAGATGCCGCAGTGTATTTACTTACAATATCCAATAATACATGAAATAATAAGGACTTCACGAGTCTACAGGAGTCTACACGACTACACGTAACTTAAAGTCTTCAATAATAAGCAAACTATTTTGGATTTCAAAACGTGGGCATGAAAATGTTGTTAATTTAATCGCAGACTTGTTTTTTCACAGATTTGTACACCTTTTACAAGTGTAACTTAATATTTTTTATATATTTGACTACCAAAAGGTATTTTCTACTGCTGTAAAAGTAGAACATTTTGTGCTACATTTAGTTTCACATGCGTCACGTTCCAGCTACAATGAAAATAACAATATGCAAAAATAATCCTTTTGTGTACAAGTTAATTGAAGGAAGCTTAGAATCACAAATATAAAAAAAGGGTGAAACCGATCAAAATTACCACAAGCGTGAAAAATTTAACACACAAAAATATCCACGTTTACAGTGCGACTAGAGGTTTAAAACAACAAAGTTATCCAGCTTTCAATTTCAACTTTCTGCACTTAAATTTCTGCTTCTTTGATTCTTCATTTTCATTTCCTTTCTTCCCTGGCTCAGGGATGTTTCCTGTGAAAACAATGCAAACCGGGTGCAAAATCACATATGCTCCTTTTACTGCAACACTTATAATTATAAACACAGTGTATGAACCATTTTATAAAAGTATCACCATACAGCATCACTAATACATGTATACGCAGCATTTTGTTACATATGTTGAAACAAAATTTTATTGCAGGGACAGGGGAATTATATTTCCATTATAGTATAGACATGCAAGCAGAGCATGCATATTCACCAGTGCCTCCTCATTTGGTTCAGGATTTTTGACGTCATATTAAGTGAATCCCATATGAAGTCATGACGACATCAACTCACAATGTGATTACTTTCACACCATGGAGAGTCCATAGTTGTTGTTCAATCAAAAGTTTTTATGCACTTGTTTGATAAACTGCATTATTCAGGCCCATATACCAGGAATTATTTGGGGGGCAAACTTTTGAAATGGTGGACTACGGCGCTCCAGAAGTTGAAAATTGTTTAAATGAAGTGCCAATTCAAGCCATTTGGTGCACCGTTTTAAAATGCTTTCTTTAATTATACATATAGTAGGCCCTACTCTCAAGATGGTGGGTTCAAATAGATGAATAAGACAGTTCACACCGTTACGAGTCAGACTTTTGGGGGCCTTGACTTTTGGGCATTTGGGCATTATTCTTACAATTTTCAAATATACTACCCACAATTTTCTATGTATTGTATTGTAAGGTTATAAAAATTGAAAACAGGTATTTTATAAAGCAACATGAATCACTTTAAATTTCAGTAGTACAGCTGCTAAGCTAAAGCATTGTGCACTTCCTAGAAGCATTAGAATTTTCACACATATGGTACAATGTCCAATGTTGATTAAGATGTTTAAATTTGACCCCTGATGACCCCTAGGTCACAGAAGGTCATACAGGGTAAAAAATTAAAAATGCTCTGATCTTCAGGACAGATGTACCAAATTACATGTTTTTACTTGGCTTAAAAAAGTGTATAGTTTGTGCTATCTGCAACCTAATGGAGTTATCCTACAAAGACCTCAAAGGCAAAATATCACATTTTTGGTTGTACAGGGTTAGAATTTCAACCCATTCCGATTTCGTAAAAATTGTGTCAAATTGTGTGATTTCAAGAAATGGCATAGAAGTTGCTTTCTAAACTGTAAATTTGTTATGTGTGATGGAAGTCAAAAATCAACAGTGGTCTACATGGTCTATGGCCACCCAATGGCCTTTGACCTGGTTTGCCCGCTATCTCAGTAGGTGAACACAGTACAGACAAAACTATTCTTTTTCTGATTCATGGCAACTTCATGAACAATTTGCCACCATTTTTTTTTCAAAATTGGAGCAAGTTTAAATTTTTACCCCTGTGCAACCAATAACCCAACAATGAGGGTTTTTACAATAATTCCATAAAATAGGTTGTAAATATCAAAAACTATACACTTAGTACCGGTACATGATTTTCAACAATATTGGAGCATTGCAATTTTACCCATTCATGACCTTTCATGACCTCTAGCTGTCACCATGTGTCAAATCCAAAATGGCCTGGAAAAAGTAGCAATATTTCCTACAATTTCCTATGAAATTCTTTATTTGGAGAAACAATGATGCCAAAATTTCCCTGGAAGGAGCATCCTTGATTCCACCATCCAGGGGCTATGATTCCACATTATATTCCAGGCATGTTTACAGGAATTATGCGATTCACACACTTAACATTCAGCAAAAGAATTAAGGTACCAGTTATGTTCAGCCCTGTACAATGTATATTCTAAACAAAGACAGGTACGGTATGTCATAATTGGAACCAGCAGCCAATAACTGCATCTTTTAGCTCAAATTGAAGATTCGTTGAAATCGTTCCAGAAATAAAGACACGTCACGACGATCCAAAAACCCAAGGTATATGCAAATTCAAAAGTTGCAGTTTGCCCCATTGCCTACCAGGGTTTTCTTTAACGCACAAAACATGCGTATTTACGCGTTCAGGCACTTTTCTTACTCCTTCAAATCCCTAGTTCCAAAGTCCAATGCGTACAAAATCTTGAAAACGTACGCGTTCAGATATTGCAAGAATTGAATAGCGAAACACCTGATATTGTGTATTTATTCTTGGCTTTTGGCATTTAGGACCTATACTCCCGATATGTAGGACAACGAAAGGCTTTATGGACCGGTATTTCACTGAATTTTCACAATTTTCACAATTTTCAGCTTTTCAACTGTTCAAATTTAAATTTTACACAGTAACAGTGCCAAAATAGTCCACCAAATCGCTTCAATTAGGTCTTCATTTTGCAAAATTTTCCAAGTTCTAAGGGGGGAACATCACCCTGCGTAGTTGATAAACAAAATAATGGCCACTTTCACTTCTGCTTTCGACATTTGCCAATTTATGTTTAACACAATTTATAGGCCTACCATAATAGGGAAAACTTGCCGTCCATGAAAGACTCCATGGACTGCTCATTTCACAAATGTTCGGCTTTTTTAAACTAAAATTTTACACATTAATATTGCCAAAATGATCCACCAAATTGCTTCAATTAAGTCTTCATTTTGCAAAAGTTTCTTACTTCTCAGGGGGCATCTTTAAATATTATTATTTTCTTCTAAAATTGCCCCCACCCCCTTCTGACTGCTCTAGATCCGCCACTGCTCCAAACAGTGGCGTAGATTTCTTTTGACTCGGGGGTGTATCTTGAAGTATAGTGAATCCAGCACCTTTTGGAGAAAGAATAAGTTTATGGTACAACAAATTTTGCCATTTTGAAGCTTAACTGTTGAAATATGGTGCAAAAGTGGAATAAATTGCGAGAAGCGCTCACAAATGTGCACTTTTGGGGCTAAAATGGCCAAATATGAGGTTAATTTGGTCAGAAACCCACATACAGGCGTCAACATTGGGGGATGATTGTATGGACCATCCCCCTGGCAAAATATTGGGGGAGATCCCCCCCACACCCGGATCTACGCCTATGTCTCCAAAAACACACATATTGTTAAAAATGTCTTCAAAAATAATATTATAAAAATACCCCTTGGGCAATGTTTTTGACTCCTTCAGAGGAAAAATTCACAATTGAAAGGGTCAAAAAAATTTGAAAATACCCCTTCAGCAAAATGCTTAAAGAAAACCCTGTTGCATACCCTAGTGATTTGTACACAAAGCGTTCTCGAATAAGTGAACTAACGATTGACTAATGGGCTATTCTATTTAAAATCCACACTACCCCTGTGGAGATTTTAGAAATATCTTCCATAGGGAGAGTATGTTTTTCAAATGTAATTGGTCAGAGTAGATCATTTTGAAACCCATACTCCCCCTGTATTATGGCTTTTCCTATATCTTCCACAATTGGAGTGAGTATTTCAAATATAGAAGTTACCCAATTGTCTATATTCTATTCAAAATTTATACTCCCTCTGTGGAAGACTTCCGAAGACTTTAGATAAATCTTCCACAGGGGTAGTGTGGATTTTAAATGTAATAAATAGCCCAATTAACGATTAACTAACATTGAACACATTAGAACACAAAAGTGCAACTTTTGATTTTGTTTCTTCCTTAGGTTTTAGATCACTGTTTCTTTAATTCTCAACCAATTTCAACAAATAAAAGCAGAGCTATGTAGGTATAACTGCTTGTTTTAATTTTGACATATTTGTCTTTGTTTAGGATATACAGGGGTGAACATAACTGGTACCTTAATTCTTTGGCTTACTGTATTATGCAGACTGAAAAATATGAGGATCAACATTGATTCATAAAAGAAAAACTTTATGCAACAATCACCTATTTACAATCTTCAGTAAACAAACTCAGTCAATTGGCACCCAAATTCTAACCCTACTTTTATAATGCTTCAGTTTAATATCATGTACTGAACAGATATCCCCTATCTAAATGTACATACACGCATGCTCCATCAGTAGACAATGAGATATTCCTGGGACTCATTTATCTGCCCTTATCCTTGCCTTTCACCTTTATATGCCCTATGTCTGATAATATTTATAATGAGAAGACATCAGAGAAGTTCCTGGAAATTCAATCTAATCCATCTTAAAATTGCCTTTTTTGGCAAGGAGGTTTTTGCATACATTTTCAAAAGGCAGTAATTTATTAATTAAGATTACCAAAACCTTTTTCATGAAATGTATGAAGGCCGATCAGAAACCCAGTTTCTTCCAGAGGACCTCATAATGCTCACAGTGCTAAAGCAGTATTCTTTCTGGGCATACAATGTACATGTGCATGTATTAATATATTATACAAAAGGTGAATCTACTTTTGTAAATTACTGTTCATATACATACACGCTATGTAAACAACCGTTTAGTCATGAATTAGGGGTTCATACATACTCGTGATATAACAACGTTTCTGATTGGATTTGCGCCCTTTTTTGCTGGTCATAAATACCATTTATGACCAGTACGCAGGGCATAAACAAGCTGCGTCACGCATCGTTGTAACCCAATTAACGCGATCCACGATTTGCTAGTGTTGCGTACCGCGCGTGTCACCGCGCCCGTCTCACGCGGGCGCAAAAAGGCAAGCGCGTTGACTCGGTCATTCACCTCATGAGCCGAGCTGCTTCCTGCAAGTAGGCCTACTCATTTTCTCCCAATTTTTGAAGGAAAACGGTATGGAAATGTTATTTAAACTTGTAAACCCTTATTATTTTCATTTGTATTGAATTGCTAACAATTTTCAGAATGTTGGGTATGTATGATGAACGGGGTTCATTCATAGGATTGAGGGCATGATCCCTCGGCTCACGCCTCGGGCATAAACAGCGATCGTGCCCTCAATCCTATGAACCCCTAATTCATTCATAGGATTGAGGGCATAAATCAACGATCATGCCCGAAATCCTATGAATGAACCCCGTTCATACATACCCAACATTCTGAACATTGTTTGCAAAACAATACAAGGGTTTACACGCTTAAATAACATTTCCATACCGCTTTTCCTTCAAAAATTGGGAGAAAATGAGTAGGCCTACTTGCAGGAAGCAGCTCGGCTCATAAGGTTAACGGCTGGGAGTCAACGCATTCATCTTTTGCGCTCCGCGTGAGATGGGCGCGGTGACATGCGCGTGTACGCAACTCTAGCAAATCGTTGATCAAGTTAATTGGGTTCTAACGCTGCGTGACACAGCTTGTTTATGCCTTCATGCATTGGTCATAAACGAATTTATGACCAGCAAAAAGGCCCAAATCCAATCAGAAACTTTGTTATATCGTGAGTATGTATGAAAATATATGAATGAACCCCTAATGGATACCCTAAAATGCATTAAAAATTCACTCCACTCAAGACAGAAAATTTAAAAAAAACTTTGACTTTTGAGTTCATCATATTTTGGGGTATGCTCCCACTTTGAAAACAACTCATTTCCTACATTTTGTGAACTTGCTTAGAACAAGAGTGTTTTATTTTCATTTTTAATACTCTTTAATTGGTATCCTGCATGCACAGTGGCTGTGCAATTCCCCTTTTCATTTTTTCACTTCTGAAGTGCATTACATGTATACTATGTTTTTTTTTATATACATTTCTATTTTAGCTTATTTTAAAAGTGCAAAATTAGTTTCTGTAAATTATGTAATTTTATATCATTCTAACTTCTGTGTGTCATAAATATAAAGCACTCTTAAAATTTATGCATGTTTGTTGTTTTTATCTCTGTAAATTTATCATGTAATTTGACCTATGGGTCTCCTTTTTAAACTTTATAACTAGAAATGGTGGGTTTTTGGGAGCTGGGGACATGTCAGTACAAGGGGAGTCTTTTGGAGCTGTGAACTTCAATGTCAAATCTTACAAGATCTACAGGACCTTAGATTGGGCTAAAAATGTTTGTTTAATCCAAGATGTAGGTCCCTCCATAGCCAAAACAATAGGCCTACTGTACAGTCTTGTTGTTTTTCTTTCAAAATTTGTGACATCCTGAAAAGGTTTTTTTACCGTTTCTTTGCACTTCCAAACTGTTTTTTAAAAAACATGAAGTGATACAGCAGTGAAATCGCAATTCACATCTAGATCAATTTGGGCAATTTATTTTTAAGCTTGATGATTGATGCGGGGGGGGGGGGGGCGTTCCAACAAATAACTGTGCAAGGAAAGAACAAGTTTTGATAAAGTTGGATGCGTGCTGGAATAATCTGGAATTTATTTTATCTAGGTTGTTGACATTGGTAGAACTCTGGAGATTAAAGGTAGAGCTCTGGATTGATGGCAACCTGAGGTGTGAACGGATCTTGTACATCAAGATGAGGCTCGTTGCCTGGCGACGCTTCTCGAGGGTGTCCCATTGAAGTTTTCCCAGCATGGTCGACATACTATCTCGACGTTGGAATCTTTCAAGAGCGAACCTCGCAGCCCGGCGTTGAACCATTTCAACCCGTGCCACCAGGGGTTCAAATTCGCAATCAATTGCGGGAACCAGGGTTCACAGTTTGCTCTCAAATAACCGGGTCCACTTTTTTATGCTGGACCCATTCAGATCCCATTTAGTTGAAATTTGCGGGTCCCAAATTGATTTTTGTGGGTCCAAATTATACTTATGTACAAAACTTCAGAAACACCCGGAAATGTATTAAAGTATGCTGAATTCGGCACCAAAACTTACCAAAGTAAAATAAAATATGACTTGCCGCGATCGGCCGACTTTCTCATAAAGAACTACAATTACTACCTAATAACATGCACTACTTTAATCGTCTAATTATTTGGTTATTTTGTTATATTTGCTCGGTTGAAATATACAACTACCGCAAAAACATGTTTTCGCGATGTCACCAGGAATTGACCTTGTTTTGTTGACATTTTTATTGTAACATAATAATTATTTGCACGATCCGAAAAAAATCGCAAGTCAACCTCTTCCACAGTTCCCCTCGTATCGCTGATCAAATATCTGTGCATGAAATAGCGATGAGGTGTGTATCATGTTGCAGCGATTTTCGTAATTGTGTGTAATTTATGAATGAAAAGTGAGCCGATTGAGCTGGGTTATCGCACAATGACGATCTATGATGATATTTTCTATTTCTTGGATGGGATTTTTTCCGGGTCCAAGCACAGCTTGCTGGACCCATTCAGGTTACATAATCTTACTTTTTCTGGGTCCAGTGAGTTCAAAAAGCGTCCTGGACGCGAAAACGCGATAAACTGTGAACCCTGGCGGGAACCTGTTTAGGTTCTCGCAAAGGGCTTTTGCGAGAACCTTTGGTGAACGTGGTAGTGCAGGGCAATATACATTCAAAAATTGTATTCATCTATTGGTATGGTACAGGTGTATCTGCATCTGCATCTGCTGATATACTGCCCAACAATCCTTGTTGCTGTTATGTATGCAGGTGGAGTAATCCGAGCAGGGTTTAGTGAGTGCGCAAGTTATGATTTAGTTTCTTAAGTGTTCATGGAGTTGTTGCTTGAATACTTCTTGGTCAGTTGCTGATGTGATGTGAAAAGTTAATTGGTTCCAATCGACTATGGTCCTTGGGAAAAAAGAAAACTTGTAGCAGTCTTTCTTCGTAGATATACGGTGGTAGGTGTTGTTCGTGTTGACAAATCTAGATGAGCGTGTGGTCGGGCGTAAGATGGTTCTTGTGTAGTTAATCCTGTTACATCTACACTTCTACAGCAAATACAACCAAAAGAGACACACGCTAGCAAGGTCACTTCTATTATTTTGGGATGGTTGAGTAAATATAATTGATATATTATAAACATTGAAAGTATACATGCATGCATGGGCCACGGATTCCTATTCATGGTCGTACAATAAACAGCTTAATGAAGAAAACTTCGCCTTTTTCCCAAGTAACATTTCAGAATTATATTTTTTGATTAATGATATTATTTTATCATATTTCCGTTGCAGAAAGGTAAAATATAGCACAACATGCAATCTGAGACTTGGAATGGAAGGTTACAAGAACCAAGTTCGGTTCTCCCCCAGTAGTAATGTATTCCAGCGAGAACCTAAATTTGCATGGACACGTATGTCTTGATGTATAATACTGGTTCCACACGGCACTATAAACACTCTATCAATTATCATATTTCAATTTTGTCTCACTCTTTTAGCTTTGTTGATTTGGGCGGCTTTGCAGGGAACCCGGGATCAGTCAGCGACACTGATCATGCTGATTATGAATAAAATTGCTTTTAAAAATGTACTGTTAAATGCTATGCTACAACTAGGCTAGCCACAGTGGGTATAATAATAATTCAAGGAAATCCCGCCTATTTTTCAGGCGCACCACTGCAACGGCAGTGTATTTCGACAATTCACGCGTCACTGCAACGGCAGTGTAATTTTCGAATTTTCGATTTTTACATGTATAATCTATATCACCATTTCACAAACACAACTAATCTATTACTGTACAGACAACTACTACTGCCCTGGAACCTAGGGGAAGGGGGTACAGATACCAGAACCGGGGGTGATCCCCTACTCTTTCCGAATAGCTCTGACACTTTTACGTGCACAGGGATGATCGAGAGCCCTCCTGTACACGGGACCAACGGCTTTACGTGACTTCCGAACCACGGATGAAGCACATACACTACCTATATCTGCACGTGATAAGCAGTGTATGGGGGCGAGAAGAAATTCTTCAATTAAATTCTGAGATTAAATTTCTGAACTGAATTGAAGGATTCCTGACCATATAGGAACTTTTTGGGAGGGAAGAGAATTTTCACCTAAGGCAAGCCCAAGGCTCGAACCCTCGTCGATCGTATCTCCCGGCCGGCAGCGCAATGCCTTAACCACTCGGCCATCTCGCCCACGGGTATAAGCTTACCAAAATGTATGTAATGCACGTGTAGATTACAATACTGTTCAATACACGCACGCACACACACATTCACTGCACTGCTTTGTGTACAACAACAACAAATAATAAAGTCATTCAATTTCAATGCACCCGTGCTACTCACAGTATGTACAATCCTGCAGATCCCGGATTTCACTAGCGCTTAACTTGCTCGAACTTTTCCCCATCTTCGAGAGGTTTAACCCCTCTATTGGGTCCAGTAATCAGGTGTAATACTCAATGTAATTTTAGTTTTCCACGGATCACTTTGTGTCAGAATGCGACATAACAAAACACTCAGTTGTAAGCTTCCATAGGCTCAGTGTGATTCCATTGCAAGAACTTGCGAAGTGGTGTTTTTTTTGTCGAGATTTTTTGGGTGTTTCTAGTATGTTTGTCGAAACCAAAACAAGGCTGCCAGACGGGGTCCGTCTCATGATAATCCCAATTGTACCAAAAATGTCAGACTAAAAATGTCAATGGTTTGATTTGATATGATTTGATCATTTGATTTGATTTGATTTGATTTGATTTGAATATAATTATAAATATTCATCCAACTACATGTTTACAGCACAAGTGCAATAGAAAACTGCACAGAAAAAACTTGTTGAGTAGGCCATTTTTGTAAATAAAATACCAATCAAATGATCAAGAAACTAATTCATAAACACTACCAAAAATGGGTTACTCCTTCATGTAATTATACACGAAATTAGGGTTACTGGGTTAGGTTTAGGGTTAGTTTAGGGTTAGGATTAGGCCTAGGGTTAGGGTTAGGGTTAGGGTTAGGATTAGGGTTAGGGTTATAGGATTAGGGTTAGGATCCCGGGTTAAGATTAGCTTACACGACAATTACATGAAGGATCGACCCAAAAATGTCAATGATTTGATTTGATAATTTGATTTGATTCAGAATATAATTATAAATATTCATGCAACTACAAGTACAGTACAAGCGCAATAGAAAATTGCACAAATGATTACTATTTACTAATACTAACTTGTTGAGTCGCCCACTTAAAACAAAATATACCCATATTCATTAAATGATCTAAAAAAAACTTGATTATTAATGGTGAAATGATAATATTTTTAAGTAGGCCTAGGTAAAATTTATTGCAACTTATGATTAAAAAAAAAACCCAAAAACCAAAAAAACTCAGGTGTGCCTATCCTGGGGTGCCTATATATAGTCTAGAGAGTAGAGTAAGTAGGTTGCTATACGAAGAACTTGCACTTTTACAAACTTGGAAAAGTGAAACCAATGGGTTCTTTGTAGAACCAAAAAAGTTCTAGTAGAAATGAAAATGGTTCTTTGTAGAACCTTTAGCGTGAAGAACCTAGCTCAGTTAAAGAACCATTCAGAAAGAGCCCTAGGCCTATATAAAGCACAGACAAAATGTTTCAGCCAAGATAATAGTATAGGCCTATTACATTAATATAGAACCAAAAAGGTTTTTTTAAACTTTGTTATGAATTAGAAAGCTCTGTAGGCCTAAATTTAAATCTTTAAAGTTCTTTATAGAACTTTTCAAGGTTTTTATCGAACTCATTGTCATTTGCTATAAGGCAATAAGGGTGTGTAGGCCTACACGCGGAAAAAAGGTTCAAAATGGGCCTATATATCAAACTTAGGCCTATATCCGAAATCTACGAGTTGCTGTATACATCCACCGTGATTTGTACGCTTCAAAGTTGAGTTTTTGAGTCACTCTTTTAAATAAGAGAAATATAAGTGTCCCAACTTGGGCCTACATCTATATACCGGGAGTGTCATTTGTCAGAGAAATCAGTTGACATGATGCGGTTGAGTGCAACTCAAGTTCAGCAAAAATAGCTGGTGGGGCTTTCCCCGGACTTTTTCACTAAATCTTTAGGCCTACTTCGGGTTGAATATCAATCAATCAATCAATTTCATTCAAAATCAACAAAACAACTACGGCACATTTGATTGAGGAGATGCTCTGAAGGCCAAAAAGGCCACAAAAAGACCTGAAACAACCCTCGTAACATTAAATAGGTTTCATTTATCTGATAACAACAATTCACATACATACATACAAACAAAACGACTTAGGCCTAAAATGTACAGAAAAGATTTCCTGACAAAGCCTACATTTTCAGCATTTTGGTAACAAAATTAGAATTTACCATGCATGGTAGGCCTACTAGGCCTATGTAATCGTTGGCTTTCAGTTTATATGAATCTTGCGTTTTCTGTGGGCAACACTTCTAGCCTGGATGCTAGCGGCTTCTCCTCCATCCACGATAGGCCAGCTGAAGTTTTATTATCGACTTATTAATATTATAAGTGAGGAGATGTCTGACTTGAGGCGTTATACCCGGACAAGCCTTTCGACAAACGTTTTGCCAAGTTGAGTTGTGCACTCCGGATTTATTGTCTGTTTGATACAAACCCCACCTGGATGTAGGAAAAGTTTCTTGAAACAGTGCCCTCTATATCATATATATGACCTTTGACCCGACTTGACAACAGACAACAACAACCAAGATGGAGTACACTGGAAGTGGATACGAAGGTGATCATAAAAATGGACGGTAAGCTGCCTTTATGCCAGTTTCATATTAAATTTATGAGTGAAAGCGATAAAGGAGACATTGAACTACGTTTTGGCGAAGTCTTACGTTTTTCAGTCTCAATTTCATTTTGATGCCCTCACCGATTTGTGTGATGATTTCATTGAACTGTAATAACTGGTTCCATAAATTTTGCCTGGGCATGAGCGACGAGGTGTATGACGTTCTTGCCAATCATGCATCTTACTCATGGCTCTGTGATGGCTGCGGATTACCTAATTTTCACTCCTCGTTCCTCATGGACCTAAATGAGCTGAAATCAAACAACAGTTTTGATGCCCTCACCGATTTGTGTGATGATTCCATTGATAGTTTACCTACGGACTCCAACTTTGATAGCCTAAGGCTATTACCGCTACTTGCAGTTCATATTATGCACTATGTGCGGGGAGAGCCTCGAACTGGCAGCATACATGAAAGGAAGAATTATGTAACCTTACACAGAACGTTATGACTAGTTCAATTCCCATTCATGTATGCTGCCAGTTCGAGGCTCTCCCGCACATAGTGCATAATGGCGAACCGCAAGTAGCTAAATGAAAACTTCTAGCCCTGTTAGAAGTGGACACACTGTGACTGATAAATCAAATAAACGCAAAACAATGAAATCCAAACCTAAAACTCGCTCTCTCAAAATATTGAATGTTAACTGCCAGAGTGTGCATGCAAAACGAGCTGGCTTTCAGTACCTCCTCCAAGAAGAGGAACCTGTCCTGATATAGTTGTGGGTTCTGAATCATGGCTTCACAGCAATATTACCTCCGGTGAAGTTTTTCCATCTCATTACAATATTTTTCGCAAAGATAGAGACAATAATAATGATAGCCACGGTATGCGTCTTTGTGGCCGTTAAAAATGATCTTATTGCCCAAGACGAACAGGAGCTAGACCAAGAGGGTTGTGAACTGAAGTGGATTAGTATCCATGTTAGTGGCATAGCTCCAGTGTACATTGGAGGATTTTACCGCTCTCAGAAAACAAACTCGGATTACGTCCGCCTTTTGGAAAATTCCTTGGAAAAGATCCCAAAGCAGTCCTCTGTTTGGCTACTAGGTGACTTTAACTTACCAGATGTAGATTGGGTCACAAATACCTTCAAACCGTGTGGTGGGTACTCAGGACCAAGTAAAACCATGTTAGAAATCGCTCTAGACCACAATCTTCAGCAGGTTGTCTTAAAACCAACGAGAGACAATAGTATCCTTGATCTATGTTTTACCAATAATCCGGCTTTTGTCAACAATGTGGATGTATACATCCACCGTGATTTGTACGCTTCAAAGTTGAGTTTTTGAGTCACTCTTTTAAATAAGAGAAATATAAGTGTCCCAACTTGGGCCTACATCTATATACCGGGAGTGTCATTTGTCAGAGAAATCAGTTGACATGATGCGGTTGAGTGCAACTCAAGTTCAGCAAAAATAGCTGGTGGGGCTTTTCCCCGGACTTTTTCACTAAATCTTTAGGCCTACTTCGGGTTGAATATCAATCAATCAATCAATTTCATTCAAAATCAACAAAACAACTACGGCACATTTGATTGAGGAGATGCTCTGAAGGCCAAAAAGGCCACAAAAAGACCTGAAACAACCCTCGTAACATTAAATAGGTTTCATTTATCTGATAACAACAATTCACATACATACATACAAACAAAACGACTTAGGCCTAAAATGTACAGAAAAGATTTCCTGACAAAGCCTACATTTTCAGCATTTTGGTAACAAAATTAGAATTTACCATGCATGGTAGGCCTACTAGGCCTATGTAATCGTTGGCTTTCAGTTTATATGAATCTTGCGTTTTCTGTGGGCAACACTTCTAGCCTGGATGCTAGCGGCTTCTCCTCCATCCACGATAGGCCAGCTGAAGTTTTATTATCGACTTATTAATATTATAAGTGAGGAGATGTCTGACTTGAGGCGTTATACCCGGACAAGCCTTTCGACAAACGTTTTGCCAAGTTGAGTTGTGCACTCGGATTTATTGTCTGTTTGATACAAACCCCACCTGGATGTAGGAAAAGTTTCTTGAAACAGTGCCCTCTATATCATATATATGACCTTTGACCCGACTTGACAACAGACAACAACAACCAAGATGGAGTACACTGGAAGTGGATACGAAGGTGATCATAAAAATGGACGGTAAGCTGCCTTTATGCCAGTTTCATATTAAATTTATGAGTGAAAGCGATAAAGGAGACATTGAACTACGTTTTACTGCGAAGTCTTACGTTTTCAGTCTCAATTTCATTTTGATGCCCTCACCGATTTGTGTGATGATTTCATTGAACTGTAATAACTGGTTCCATAAATTTTGCCTGGGCATGAGCGACGAGGTGTATGGCGTTCTTGCCAATCATGCATCTTACTCATGGCTCTGTGATGGCTGCGGATTACCTAATTTTCACTCCTCGTTCCTCATGGACCTAAATGAGCTGAAATCAAACAACAGTTTTGATGCCCTCACCGATTTGTGTGATGATTCCATTGATAGTTTACATACGGACTCCAACTTTGATAGCCCTATGAAAACTTCTAGCCCTGTTAGAAGTGGACACACTGTGACTGATAAATCAAATAAACGCAAAACAATGAAATCCAAACCTAAAACTCGCTCTCTCAAAATATTGAATGTTAACTGCCAGAGTGTGCATGCAAAACGAGCTGGCTTTCAGTACCTCCTCCAAGAAGAGGAACCTGATATAGTTGTGGGTTCTGAATCATGGCTTCACAGCAATATTACCTCCGGTGAAGTTTTTCCATCTCATTACAATATTTTTCGCAAAGATGGAGACAATAATAATGATAGCCACGGTGGCGTCTTTGTGGCCGTTAAAAATGATCTTATTGCCCAAGACGAACAGGAGCTAGACCAAGAGGGTTGTGAACTGAAGTGGATTAGTATCCATGTTAGTGGCATAGCTCCAGTGTACATTGGAGGATTTTACCGCTCTCAGAAAACAAACTCGGATTACGTCCGCCTTTTGGAAAATTCCTTGAAAAGATCCCAAAGCAGTCCTCTGTTTGGCTACTAGGTGACTTTAACTTACCAGATGTAGATTGGGTCACAAATACCTTCAAACCGTGTGGTCGTTACCCAGGACCAAGTAAAACCATGTTAGAAATCGCTCTAGACCACAATCTTCAGCAGGTTGTCTTAAAACCAACGAGAGACAATAGTATCCTTGATCTATGTTTTACCAATAATCCGGCTTTTGTCAACAATGTGGATGTAACACCCGGGATTAGCGACCACGACATAGTCGTCATACATGCTTCTATTAAACCCAAAATCACAAAACTTCCAAAGCGGAAAGTGTACCTGTATAAAAAAGCAAATTTCAGTAAAATCACTGATGAACTCGATGAACTTGGTGCTGAATTAACTGAAGAAGTTGTCCAGAACTTGGACAACGATGAGCTCTGGAATCGCTTTACAAAAAAAAAAAAAAAATCAATGGATGTTAATATACCATCCAAAATGACTTCATCCAAACCAAGTGTTCCTTGGATAAATGCCACCATGAAAAGAAATATCAGGAAAAAGCAAGCTTTATGACAAGGCTAGAAAAACTGGTGATTTTGAACTCTGGGACAGATTTAAACAATCAAGACGCAAAAATTGACAGACAAATGAGGACACTGCATCGGGAACATGTCCATAGTATTGGCGAATGTCTTGAAACTGATAACACCAAACCCTTCTGGAATTATATAAAATCCCTCCGTGGGGATGTTTTTGGCGTTTCCCCCCTAAATTTGACGGGTCGTATAGCATCTAGTGCCAAAGAGAAGGCAGAGACCCTAAACAAGCAATTTTGCTCGGTCTTCACTAGAGAAGACCTTTCTTCTATTCCAAATCTTGGAGTTAGTGCTGTACCAGATATGCCAAAAATCACGATCACTACATTTGGAGTTGAAAAACTGCTCAAGAACCTGAAAATCAATAAAGCGTCAGGTCCTGACAACATTCCAGCTAGGATATTAAAGGAATGTGCTTCAAGTGTGGCACCCATTCTTCAGAAAATTTACCAAAAATCCATCTCTTCAGGGGTTTTACCCCAGGACTGGCTGAATGCTACCGTCTCGCCAATTTTCAAAAAAGGCGATAGGTCACTCCCAAGTAATTATCGTCCGGTATCCCTGACATGTATTGCCTGTAAACAATTAGAACACATAATCCATAGCAATATCATGAACCATCTGGAAAAGTACTCTCTGCTGTGCGATAGACAACATGGGTTTCAAGTGGTAGATCCTCACGAAACTCAGCTTGCTGGGTTGGTAAACGATGTTGCTGAGATCCTTGATAACCGTGGCCGTGCTGATCTATGCATAATGGATTTCAGTAAAGCGTTTGATATGGTTCCGCATCAACGACTCCTCACAAAATTAGACCACCTTGGAATAAGAGGAGATACCAAATCTTGGATTGAGGGCTTCCTGACAAAACGCCAGCAAAGTGTCGTCATTGATGGACAGGCATCCCCAAGTTCACCTGTAATTTCCGGAGTACCCAGGGGACTGTCCTTGGTCCCTGTTGTTCCTAGCCTATATTAATGATATCCCGGAGGGAGTAACATCTGAAGTGAGTCTCTTCGCTGATTATCTGATTTTGTACAGAGCTATCAATTCTCCTGAGGACTGTGATATTTTACAAAAAGACATCAACTCTCTTTGTACCTGGGAAGAAACTTGGCAGATGAAGTTCAATATATCCAAATGTTTCATCATGCACGTGACACATCAAAGAAGTTTCATTCCACACCAGTATCGCATGGGAACTTCTACTCTCCAAACTGTAGATCACCATCCCTACTTGGGGGTCGAGATATCCAGCAACTTATCTTGGGCTAAACACATAAATCAGACTGTTAACAAAGCAAACAGCATTCTGGGCTTACTGAAAAGAAACCTTTGGAACTGTTCCCCTCGCACTAAAGAGATTGCTTATAAAACCCTGGTGAGACCGAGACTAGAATATTGCAGCCCAATCTGGGATCCGTACCAGAAAATTCATCAGGATAATTTAGAAAAAGTCCAGAGGAGGGCAGTTAGATTTGTAAAGAGCGACTACAGACGCACCAGCAGTGTCACGGACATGCTTCATGATCTGAAATGGGACACTCTTCAAGACAGAAGGAAAAGGCTCGCCTCATAACTATATACAAAAGAAACTCACAAGTTCACACCATCTAACATCAGTCATCACCTGACCAAGAACACTACAGCCAGACGCACTACTCGTCAAACTCATGAACTTAACTATAACATCATACGTCCCAACAAAGACTGCTATAAATTCTCACTTTATCCACGGACAATACCAAAATGGAACTCACTGCCACCTACCACCAAAATAGCTCCTGATGTAGCCTCTTTCAAGAACTTGATCGGCGGTAAGGAAATTGAAATTGAGAAGAAAATTTAATAAGTTATCAGCGAATCGATGCATGATCTGTACGCTGATAGCCACACCAGGCGTTTTGTGCAGTAGCAGACAAGACAAGACAAGACTAAAAGCCTCAGTTTTGAGTCAATGATAAGCTTAAAAACATCAGACATGCATGCATGTAAATTGTAATGCTAAACCCTCATTGCTATTCCTGTTTAGCAGTTTCAGACAAGATTATAATAAACACTTAATGCCTTCAAGATAGCATTGAGGGACGGCTCCATCTAGACAGACAGCATCAAATTTTTAATCAGCACTTCACTGTACATATTTTTGCACCTCTGATCTCTTGTCTGCGTCATATGTATGTCTGCACACCCACCACTCTGCAGTGAGTAATCTTCTTTTCAAGAAGCTTTCACTACAACTGGAAGAAGAAGAAGGGTGTTTCTTTTTAATTTTATCATGAATTCTCAAGTCAAGACAATATATGCAGAATTGTGGCACGCAGTAAAAAGATGTCAAACACGCTCGAGTGAAAATGCATGATTCGCTGGCGTAAATTACCAGCAAAATGCACGTATATCATGCGCTCGTACTGCGCGAATGCTTCGGACCAGTTTTGCATCAAGCACTTACGTCTGAAGTAGCTTTAAAAACATGAATTTGGGAACAAAATAAAGCTTGTTTGTGCAGTTGAAAACAAGTTTGATCTTGTTTAGAAAGTTATGTGAATATGCACACAATCATCTTTGACATCTTTGATTTTTGTCTTTGAAAATGAGACCAAATTGGAATGGAACCTTCTGTTAAATCTAAATTGGCATGTTTGGAAAGTGTCTTGTCTACAGGTGAAAGGAAATTATACATTTTGTCTTCTTCTTAGGGGTCGAAATACAAACTAAAACTTAGAAGCACAACTTGTGATTTTTTCCTAAAAATTGGACATGCACAGGCAAAATTCTACATGCACAGACTGAGTTAAAGTTACATGCGTCTGTGCATGTATGCATGTGGTATTTCAAACACTGCTGCTTCTTGATTGAGTTGGTAAAAGTGCTTTGGCAT
Source organism: Amphiura filiformis (assembly GCF_039555335.1). Classification (NCBI taxonomy): domain Eukaryota; kingdom Metazoa; phylum Echinodermata; class Ophiuroidea; order Amphilepidida; family Amphiuridae; genus Amphiura; species Amphiura filiformis. Next base: position 58,720,182 of record NC_092644.1, on the reverse strand, counting down.
GTCACACCAACACTTGTGTTAAAAAGTAAACTTAATCAGTGTATATTAAATTGTCAAACATGCTTTCTTATTTTTCTTTGATATTAGAATGGAAGGCAAAGGAAAGTACACATTTCCAACCGATACCAAATATGAGGGTGACATGAAGGATGGCCAGTTCCATGGAAAAGGCACTCTATTCTTCCCAAATGGTAGTAAATATGAGGCCACATGGGAAAATGGAATAGCTGTACAGGTATGTGGAAAAGTTAATTGTGTTGCCATATTTTTACTTGTTTCAGGTCCTTTAACTTTAAGATTAATCAGCCATTAAAAAATAGCACACATTTAGTTTTGCACAAGCTTAAAACAAATTATTCTCTCGGTCGGGGCCACGTCACATCCATTCTTGCATTGGAGTGAAAACAACTTATCGCCTATTTATATTTGCAGAGAGTCAAACCTGGCACAATAGTGTGATAGCTTGTGATACACTCCAGAGTTCAGTGAATGCGAATGTTGTTTTCACTCCAGTGCTATTGTCAGCCGGTCCATGCCCGGATGTCCGACCGACAGAATAAAAAAAGTATATGTTACATAGAATGACAATGTTTACTTATCATTTTCTGTTTCTGCTGCTTTGTTGAACAACATTCCAGAGGAGGCTTAACTCTATTCTAGTATTACCCCCTCAAAAATGGTATATTTGAGTGGTGTGGATGTATCATATTTACTACTACGCTGCAGTGTTATCGGTTGGGTAAAAACCAATAAGTGGTATACCGTTGTCAAGCTTGGACTTTAAGCTTTTACAAAAACAAGTTTAATAATTAATTATGTAATTTAATATGCAAATTAGCTCAACTAAGCTAACTAAATGTGTGACTCCATTTGAAATCACCCCTGTGTGTGAGATATAAAAGATGATGTCTTCCATAGGGTGTGTATTAAAAACAAAACAAAGACTCACATTTTTTCTAACACAAACATTTCTCCCTTTTTTCTGAAGGGCAAGTATACGTTTGCAGATGGATTAGGGTATGATGAACCTGAATGGTTATACTGTGATGGATATGATAGAAGGTTTTATACAGAAGTATGTGATGGTCTCAAACCTGCAGGTAGGTACATGCAGTGTAATGGGCTATTGCAGTTGAAATACATACGCCCCCTATGAAAGGCATGGAGTCACACATTCAGGTAACACCATTTTAGATTCACTCTATATGTGGAAGTTCATGCCTTCCATGTGGGGTATATGGATTTCAACTGTAATTGCCCAGAGGATTGATTGCAAGTATCACAGACACTTGTTATTTAAATGTTACTCCCAGAAGGATTCCATCTGGTGGAGCAGAACAATATTTTACCTAAAAAAAATTGTGGGTATTTTTGATTTTTTTTTTTTTGAGTAAGTGGTAAAAGTGATGTGCCATTCTGAAGATTACAGTAAATTTTTTATTACTTCTGTGGTCTGTACTGTACCGTGCGCCGAGCATACACGAGCATAAACACAGAAATGATAAACAATAACGCCAATTAGCCGATCAGCGGTCTTGCCAATAAGATGGTTGCCCTATTGGTCATCGGTGCGTAGAAGGGGAGGAGCCCTTGTGATCACCGATCACCAGCGCGTACCCAGACCACAGAAGTAATGTACTGTAAGTGCTGTAAATATCTTCTCATTTGTAATATTATTATACTCCTTTTCTTGATTACAGGTCGATCTCAGCTAACCAATCGTATTCCTCCAAGAGATATTCCAGAAGGTTGTTATGATACAGGGGATGGCTTCTATAACCCAGACACAAGAGTCATAGTAGATTACAACCATAAATTCCTAAGAAATGCAGGTATGCTATCCTATTATGTATTCAATTAACTAAAACACAATTTTTTTAACAAAGTACTGATAAATGTGAAAAATCATGAATTAAATGTTGCTAGATATTGTCAGAGCCAACAAGTTTTCAACTTCCACTTGACGAGACAAAACTAATGATAAACACTCAACATTGTACAGATTTGGTAGTTTTTTTTTCTAAAAAAGGAGTGACTAATGCCTTCAGATTGATGTAAATATAATATACAAACATTGACTGCTATGAGTGGCATGTTTAAAATTATAGGCCCAAGGTGATCTCAAAACCATGACTATGCCCTCTCGGGGCATAGTCATGGCCCGAATAAAAAGCAGTCAATATTTGTTTTATATACCAAATCTTAAGATTCTTGTCATCTGTTTGGTTAAAAGCACTATCGATTTTGAGAAGAGAAATTAATAGTTTCAATGCGAACGGCATAGATTACAATCTACGATTTCCGCGTAATTATAGGGCGCAAAAACATTAACACGCGCATAATATAATTTTACGCTGGGAACAAAGCACACGCAGAACCATGCCCGGGGAATAGTTACTTTTGCGGGCACAGTTAAAATTATGCCCGCGCTTTTAACCAATCAGATGGCGGGAATATTTAGATGAGGTATATAATGAAAGCTATTTTCCATATGGTCATTTTCACAGTAAAGGGTGTAACTTTTGATTTTTAGGGTCAAAATTTCAAACCACTTAAATATGTTTCTGTTTACTGAAATCATGCATAGAAGCAACTTAAATTCCAGTAAAATAATATTTCAAGGCTTAAACCTTTTGATTTCTAATAAAACATTTGACATTTCCATAACATTTTGGTTAAAATCTAAGAAAAAATGTATTTTACATAACCTCAGAAAATTATGACATGAAAGCTGGAATACATGTGAAATCCCATTCCAAAGTAAGTCAACAGATATAAGTTAAATTTTATACCATGTTTTGCTATGTTTGTAATTGCAGTTTTGAAAATTTTTAACATCAAGTGTCATTTACAATGGAAATTTCCAAACCTTAAACATATTTTTTAAGTTTTAATTGGGTTCCTAAAATAATTTGAATGTCTAACTTCATGTACAAATACTACTTGATGAAAGGAACCTCCCAGCCAAGTTTCACAGAAATTGGAGTTATTTTTTAGAATTGGCAATTCAAGCGATTTGTGTTTCGGAGGCTTCAGTTAACAACACAGGTGATCATAAAAGTAAAATATTTGGCTTACTACTACAAGTTGACATAAAAAAATAGGTAAACAATATCACAATTACCAATTTTCATGCTTTGCTTCTAAGTATTGAATTTCAGTTGTGACAAAATTAAATTATCACAGCAAGTCATTTTTTTGTTTCGAGGCTTCATGTTAACAATTGTTAAACATTGCAGAAGTAGTTTTTTGAAAACAACAGTGTTGGGATCATCTAAGCTGTTATTTTCTTGTGTGTATTGAATCAATGATTCTATCGCGGCAGATATTGTAGATTTATCACATGTTAATTTTTTTCACCCATTTGTTAAGTATGGTGTTTTTTGCATGTGAAGCCTCCGAAACAGGCTTTTATGGGTATCAGTATATTTTTCAAACATTAACCATAATGTCAAATTTTTTTTTAATTTATGACATTCTGCACATATCAAGTAATAATTACAATGCAGATATCAGTATGAAACACACTAATTTAGATATGCATAGATGATAATTAATCTTATTGTTGTTTCGGAGGCTTCATTTATTTCGGAGGCTTCAATTGTTAACGGAAAGTTTGTATTGGGTCCCATTTTCAAACGGTGATATATATCTCCACGATTTAAAAACATGTGACTTGAGGATCTACTTTGCTACATTTTGATAAATAGATTGGATGAGCTCTTTTATTTATATTTGCACAAGCTTGCTGAACAGTTTGTTTGGAGGCTTCAAAAAGTTAACGGAAAAACGGCTCTTTGAAGTCAAGATTTTATAAAAATTTTAAAAGCTTGCAAATTGATTAATTTTTGTTACCCAATTTAAGTTAAGATAACAACTGTTATGAATCAAGAAGAAGTGAAGAAATAACCAAGAATTATGAACCAAAGCTACACCCACAAAGTTTGTTAACAATTGTTAACGGAAAATGACGCCTCCGAAACAACAAATATCGAAGTCCGGTTCTCAAAAATACAGGGCTGTTCACAATTAAATCTAATGTGGCAGTGTTTACTGAACATATGACTGTACTTTCAGGATAAGAAAAATTATCCATGAACTAACTGAAGAAAAAAACACAGGGTTTTACAAAAATGTTACTGTTTTTTATAGTTTTTCAAAATGGCAATATTAAGTACATTTAAGCCTGCTAAAACTGAACGCAGTAACTCCCAAAGCTGATTATGCTACCCAAGGTAGCTGCTAACTAGATGACTTATGTGGCCAAAAATCATGGAATTCTATCGCTTTATTAGAACACTACGGATTAAAATGTTAAAAATCCAAAGTTACACCCTTTACCGTGAAAATGACCATATAGAGAGTGCCCAGCCCAAATCAAAATAGATCCATTTATTCACTCATGAAATCAAACCTGGATAAGCATTTTTATCTGAGTTGGTGAGAATTCATAGTAATATTATTGTTAAATATTTTCTCTTATTTGCAGATGATGATGAGCATGAATGGATAGTCAGAACATGTCGTAAAGGATGGGATGAAATAGTGGGATATAAACCAAAAATAGAAGCTTAATTTATGTAATTTTGTTGGAACTACCAAGCTGTATTATGGAGGAAATTGGGAAGCCAGAGATTTCTTGTGTTCCAAGTGAACCTACATGTACTCTTGGACCCAGATCCTTAAAACATCCAAAAAGACTGGCTATTAATTAAATCATTGCAAGTTTCTCCTTATATTGATGAGGTGTTTTGATGTAATAGGTTTTATTTGTATAGTTGAATCATGGCATGAGTAAATTTTGATATTTCAATAAAAAGAGGTTTTGTATTTTTTTACTGAAAGGTACAATCAGGGTGGGGGTACTCTGAAAAAAAAAAGATAGATATACAAGGTATCCTATAAAAATGTTACAAGTAGAAAGTGGACTGCATTTTGTGATGGTACAACAAAATGTTCTTTTTTCAGATATTATTTTTTCATTCTTCTTGTAATTATTATCTGTCAATTTTCAACTCCGTATATAACTTATGAGCACAAGATGACAGGGGTGTCAAGAGTGACGAATCATCAAAATATTGTACAACAAAAGTTTAACACAAGCACATCTTTGTTTTCATATTTTGCTTTATTATTTTTCTCTTATTTTCTTGTGGTTGAACTTATTGCACTAAAGAAACATATTGAGAAATTATATATTGTATCTGAAAATAAAATAAGTTTTAAAGCTTTTTGACTCTTATGTGGCAACAAGTAAAGGCAGATGGCCTTAGAGAGGAACACCTTTTTGGTGAAGGCATTTCTGTATGCTCTATCTCCTGCCATCAACATAAATGACATTTAATAACAATCTTTTGCATTAGGCTTTGTTTGGGTTTTGTTGAGTTGAAATTGCTGCTATGTGGGAAAATATTGTCCATTTTCTGCTGAACTCTTGACATAAAACAGAACAATTTTCTTCTCTGTTCATGGTTGGGCCTAATGCCCCACCAACTGCATGGTGGAAATGAACCTTGTATTGTATTATGTCACATAAACAGCTTGCTCAGGAATGTGTGGAATGCAGTCTAAGTATGCAAGTTGTGAACTTGACATTCACAGGGGTACTAGTAGAGGGTACATAGATTATGTAATGAAAAGGACATTAATATTTGTTAACATTAACTTGTAATGCTGATTTGGATCACATTGCTATCCCTTATTATATACAAACGGTAACTTTCTTACGAAATACAAAAACGTTCTTAAAAATGTTATAAACATGTTATAAAGGCATTTTGGTTTGGTCAAAAAGTTTTAATAACATTTCAATGTCGGATTATATAAGACGTTTGGTATGAAAAACACACTACAACAACATTTTAAAATGTCAAAATGTTATTGCAAAGTATTTTTTGGCAAACATTTTGCAAATTACTTTGTCAGCAGTTAAATAACATGTTAGAATGTTTTGCAGCGAGTTTTCAGAAATGTTTTGTAATTTTATTTAAATGTTTTATACCCTTATATAACCTGACATTTAAATGTTTTTCAAAAACATAGTTGCTATGTAAATGGAGTCTTATATTTGTACAATTTCCATACTATACATGTAGGTACCGCCCGTAGAATACCATCTACAAGCATATGCCTCTAAATTTTGTTTAGATGAATAGGTGAAAGACAGACACCCTCCACCAAAACATTACAGTGGATTGGTCTTACAATAATATGCTTGTAAAGCCACCTGTATCAGTAGTATAGTTGCTCAAACTCCAATTAATGTTTTTTGTATCATAGGTTGTCTGCCATAAAAAGAACTCATTTAGAGGTATTATGCTTGTAAATAGAATTCTTTGGTATGGTAGTTCTTTCACCCATTGGAGGCACCTCATCCATTTTGGGAGAGAGTACTAGGTATAATGAAAAGGTGAAAAATTTGAAATTTGTATTTATTAGTCTTAGAGTGTACCAGTCTCAAATGCACAGTACATAGCCAGTTTGATACATTTTTGTGTTTCATAATTGTGATGATTGGCTTTGCTGGCCCTAAATATAAGTGCACTGTATCATAGTGACAAATTATGTTTAAAAAAACTCTGTATATGAAATTTTGTAATCATGATATGTACATATTTTGGGAATGTAGGAAGACATGTAATATATTAAAGTTAACTTTATATTCCGTCCAAAAGTATCTTGGGCCAAATAAAGCCACATAAATTTAATTAGATGGACTACAATCATTTTTGTGTGAAAATTAACATGTTTGTTTTTCTAATTTTGAGCACATAACACGTTTTGGCACATGAGCTTCAATATTTTAATTCCCCTGCCTTTAGCCATAAAGAGGTTTATCGCCCAACCCTAATTGAAAGGCCCGTCCACCTGTGATAAGCTTTTGGTGGAAGCATACTGATATAGTGGAATGTACACTAAAGATTGATAGCAAGTGGAGCCAGCAGTGCAGAAATCTAAAGATCACCCGGTCTGAAAATGCACATACATTGTAGCCCTTTTTCTTTCCCAAGTTCAAAAATTTAAAATTGCACCGTTCTTGAGATGAACAAACATTTTGAGCAGAAACTGACACATTCCAAATACCAAACATGCACCCATGTATGTGGCACATCTCTGGTTGCTTAATAGTACTGTGTACAAAATAAATTTCTAGGAGGTAATACCTTTTTTTAAATTCTGTTTATTTGCCAGTTGCTAATGTGTTCCATGATACAGGCAGAAAGACATAGTGTCAACATAGAAAAGATCCTAATAGTTTTTGGTTTTTTTTTGCAAGTAGTGGAGAGCTGTCAAGATGCCATATATTTAGCGTAGAAAGATTAATGCACTGAAGATCAACTTCAATCCTTTAAAATTGGCATTAGTCTGACTGGATGGAATTTGGTTTTTTTTACAAGTAAAATTGTCACAAGAGATTTTATCAACAAAACAAAATTTCTTTACAAGCAAATAATCTCCCTATTTTATTATGGGATGACAATTGAATTGAGATATTTTGAGCTGCATCTCACACTGGGCTATTCCAGTTGAAATCCATACACCCCCTATGGAAGACATGCCCTCCCATGGGTGGTGTGAATTTCAAATGGAGTCACCTAAACAGGTAACGTCATTTGAAACTCACACTCCCTGTGTGGACAATTAAGGCCACAATTAAGGTCATGCCTTCCATAGGGGGTGTATTTCAACCATTTCATAGTTGTCAGGTGCATGAACATATTCCTTTCTATTAAGAAACCAAATATCAGGATCCTGAGATATATTTCATTGAGTCAAAATATTAGTCAAACTTGTGCATGGCTAAAATGTCTTGTTGCGCTCATGAAGCTATGGTATAAACTCATGGAGTCAATCAACCTTATTAATGAGCAACTGACTTAAATATACCATAAAGATTTGATTAATGGTGCATATGGGCTCCCTTGACATACCCTCTAATGAATGACCCCTCCAAAGTTATTTTTCAATGAAAAAAGGGACAAAAATGCAAAAATTGCCATGTCATATCATGTGTGAGTAACTTGCATCAGTCATGTGAGTGACGATCGCTAAATTGCATTGAGAATGACTCAAACTTCCATCCAATTCATTGCCTAATTATAGTAAAATTTCACTAATTTCATCAGATTCTTGTTTGATGATGCACTTGCGGATATAATTTTGTTGTATTTGCTGCAAAAACATGTTCCACACGGTTTTGTGTGGGCTACCATCTTAAATTTGAACCCGGCTGTGAGTAATTCTGATGAAGTTCACTGCTGTTTTTGGAACCCTTTTTCACTGAAAATTCACTTTTAATAAATGTCCCTGTTTGAAAAAAATGCAATGTCCCTAGGGGGTTTAAAACAAACAATACAGTAACTGGAATTTTAGACACAAACTAAAAGTGCCCTCCCATAAAAATTTCATTAGCAAACAGAGCACGGACCCATAATTCTTGTTGGGATTTTCACTAAGGCAAAGGAACCCATGCGTGCCATTAGGTGAATCTTTATGGTGTATGTATTCCTGTAGGTGAAATAATTTTCCTTCATCATTAGTTTTGGTTCCAAAATAAAATGGCATATACCTAACATTAAAAAAACAAATTCTCTCTGACACACATTACAATGTAAGATCATTTTCAATGAAGTTTTTAGCATATTACCTCACTCATATTGTCACCTGTTACATAGGCAAGAAAACAATCACTGAGTTTACAAGATTCTTTTTTTTTATCACACCACATGAGTTTGTTTGTTGGGCATAATCAATTATTGTATTTTCAACTGAGATCACAGAACTACATGTATATAACGTGAATAAGGTATATCAAACAAGCAAATTTGAGAACAAGGTTATTCCTTGCTCAATAAATCAAACATATTTTCATAGGTACCTTTGAGAAAAAAGTTGAAAAAAGATCAGGTAAACTTTCTGACAATAGTGTTTTTCCAGTTGTTTAATTGGGGTTTTGTGTCTCAAATCACTGGCAATGTACGGTTTTGAGTTGAGATAGTTGATAATTTACTGTTGATAATGCCAACATTTAGGATATAGAAATGACTTGCCTTGCTGAGGGGTGCATTTTTAGATCAACACTTTTTCCCCGTTTAAAGTGCTTTTGAAAGTCGCTGATGATACCCCCTTGACACTATCAAGTTCCCCCTCCCCCAGTGATCAATTACTCAAGTCATATTCTAATGGGCTATTCCAATTTGAAATCCACCCCTTCCCCAATGAAAGATATTACATGAGTGTATACTTCAAATGGAGTCATCCAATCAGGTAACTTAATTTAACATACATACAACCTGTGTGAAAGAATAAGGTCATGTCTTCCATATAGGGGTGTATGGATTTCTAATGGAACAGCCCAGTCCATATACAATTTTGTACATCTATTTTATGGTGAAAATTCATCAAATAGAAGAATTCCTAAGAAGAGCACAAAGGCCCCAAAAATTAATAAATCATAACATATTCCACATTTCCACTAATAGCAATTCCATCATAATTCTCCCAAAACAAACATGGGTCAATTTTAGGAATTTTAATTCAAGGTGTTTAATTCTGTGTTATGGTTGACCAATCAATCAGTGCCTTTGTCGGATCTGTAATGGTGAAGTCCAAATACTCCTGCATGGACTTTAATTGTCAAACTTCTTTGTCCAACTATGGTTCACCATGCAGTTGACCATTCAGCGTCTCTGTTTAATTCTGTAATGGTGAAGCCCTCCTGCATGGATCTAAATTGTTCAATTTCATCATCTTAGTAAGGTTGACCAATCACTGTCCTTGTCTAATTCTGTAATCACTCCTGCATGGACTGTTCAATTTCATCATCTTAGTAAGGTTGACCAATCACTGTCCTTGTCTTATTCTGTAATCACTCCTGCATGGACTGTTCAATTTCATTGTCTACGTATGGTTCACCATACAGTTGACAAATCAGTGTCTCTGTTTAATTCTGTAATAGCGACATCCAAGCGCTCCTGCATGGACCTAAATCGTTCAACTTCATCATCTAACACAAATGTGACAGTCATACCGTTCTGGCCTGGTTTCCTCCCAGCTTTAGAAATCTGATGGATAAAAACAAGTCAAATTCATCTATAGTATGAGGTGTAAAAATGTTTATGATACAGTCTGTCACAGATTAGAACAAGACAGTTTGAGCTAAAAGTAACATCAATTCTTGGTATTGAAAATAAATTGTGCCATCTATCGACTAAGCGATATAGGCCTCAAAGGGCTACTTCCATCAACATCATATGTTGGTCCCTGTGTGATCGCTGTAGTACATGTGATGGTAGGGTACATCTTGGTTTCACCGGCTTCCCCCAGTGATTCCAAGAAAATACTTGCAATCTTTATCAGCCCAGTCATTGATTAAAAATAGTATACATTAAAAATAGATTCGAGTCTGGCAATCTTGCTTAAAGCAATTATCGGATTACCAATTCTAATTGTCAGGCATTGAATTGAACGCAATTCTTTTTAAGCTTATTCGTATGAGAATAACACTCAGCCCCCTCACACATATACACCATGGTTGAAAATGAAATTAAAATCAAAGAAATATCTCGCTAAAATTCAACTATTCCGATCAGTTTCCACAGGCACTTCTGGGTTTGGATGCCAACAATACCCATGATGCATTGCGATTTTTGGCAGATTTCGCTTTGTCAATAGGTGGCGCAACAAATTATGAATACCAAGAATTTGTTACTCTTTACGCTGTATAAATGTGTGTGCGAAAAAGTTACCTCAGCGCGTTGACGTCAGTCACTGCCACATTAGAGTGAAAAATGGTATAGTGTATGTATACTTTTGTGTTTTTATCCTTGGTATGACTTACATAAAGTGAAATGAAATGCCGGGGGGGGGTACTCAAGTTTGGTTCTGGTAGGGACATGCCGCTGAGAATTTGAAAGTGGACCCATAAAAATACCAATTTGGACCCATTTATATACCGAAAGTCAAAATTTTTGGCCAAATTTAACCCAAATTGTCTTAGTTTTTACAAATTTTCCCAAAATTTTGGGAAAATTAGGGCTATTTTCCGAAAAAATTGAAAAAAAAAAAAAAAAAGGACCCATTCATATACCAAAAAAAAAATTGAAAAAGGGGTCATACCCATATTTATGCACGTCCCGTATGGTCATTTGTACCCCCGGATGAAATGCAAGGAATCTTACCATGTTTTCAAATTGGTATAAATTATCCTTTGCTGGGAAATCATAATGAATCACAATGTCAAATCTCATTTTAGCTAAGCCAACTCCTAATTTCCTGAACTTTGTGACAACCAATATACCCTTGTCTAAATGCTGGAACTTGGTACATGTCCTTTGCCTGTAAAGCAACACAAGAAAGATTTCATTTAGTTTTTTCTAGTGTTTAGTCCCGATTTGTAATGTATAAGCAGTGTTAGTACAGGCCCAAGTACGGCACTATGGGTTTGGGATTTTCTGTTGCTACATTAGTGGAAATGATAAAAATTTGATAGGTTCCATTTTTTTTATGCCCCCTGTGGTTCACACAAGGGGTCGAAGGTCACAGTGGGGCCAAAACTTTAAAATAGTTATCCCACCATGTTGTAATGTATCTCAAAATGTATCTCAACTTTTCTGCGGTGCTTAGTTCAGGAGTTATAAGGTTGGTTGGATAGGTCAAATTTCAAAATTTTCATACAGGGAGGTCAAAATTTAAAAATTTTTCCAATTTCTTCGAAATTACTCCCTTAATATAGGAAATCTCGAACATATAGTTTATTCACATTTTTGGTGTAATTTTTATTGTCATGTCCCCCTTCAGAGTTAATGCAGCCAAAGTCCAATATAAATATGTACATGCATAACCTTTGACCCATGATATAATTTGCGATTGAATCAGTGCATTTTGAAATTTTAGCCTGTGTTGAGAGTTCATACCACTAAATCCGCCTGTGAAGCGGTTTCCGGTAAAAGTTTATCACGCCTATAGTCCCATATTTGCATAAAAATTGAAGAAAATCGGTACAATATTAACAATTTTGGTGTTAAAAATCGTGTTTTACTAGATTTTGTGAATGTGATCTCTGCAAATTTGAAAAGAAAATGCGAAAATTTGAGTGATGTTTACGATTATGGGCACATGAACACACGAGGTCAAAACGCGGTTAGCAGTCGGATGTCATTACGGTTTAGCTACCTGGAGACTTTTTTTCAGCTCCGACCGGCGATTAGTTGAGAATCGACGGTCATTATTTTCCCTAACTTTACTCTTGCAGCTGGTATTCCTTATCAATAACACCATATGCAGCGGCATGCGAGGCATTTGACTGGATAGTAAAACTCGATGTCTCAGACGATGCACTAATTGTTGTGCTGACCATGAAGTGAAAAAGTTACGCACTGCATATAGTTCTCAGTAAATAATTCAAACAAACAAATATTATAATAATAAATATCAATCTGAAATACATGCAATGCATTTCAATTGATGTGGCATTTTCTTCTTTGAAATGATCAACAACCCGCAATAAACACAAATACTCCCTTTACGATGCATCACAATAATAGTAATAATCATATTAATGCGCGTCAATGAATGTAAACAGTTCACCAACAACATGATCGATCATCGGTTGCAACATTATTCTTCGCGGCAGAATTCAGGCGTACTGTGATTGAAACTTCAATTTTGCCTGCAAATTATATACTTTTCTGTGAGTATGATTCTTTATGTACACTAAAATTTGATTGTATTAAAGAGTTAAGACCGACTGGATGATATTATTCATTCGCTAGAACTTCGAAAGATGCTTCAACTTTCATGACACCTGAATCTTGAATCGTATTAGTAAAACATGTGTGTATTGGCACAGTGCCATTGTCATCGCATCATAAAATGCTTTTTGAAGTACATTGTATAATTTGTAAATATTAGGCTACATGCTGTAACATGCATGCATGCAATGATCCGACTTTTTGTCTGAAATGGAATGGAGTTTGCCAATGCTTCTAAAATCATTGGACTAGTTTTTTAAGACGAATTCGAGAGCAAGCATAAAAATACGTCAGTGATGATTACTACACACTGTCCATGCACGCTTCGACCCCTCACTGTACTTTGTTATTAACTGGTTGGATTTGACTAGACTCTAACTCAGGGAAAATAATTAACACAAATTCACATGAAGCTGATATTTTGCAATGGACAGATATTTTTAATTTTTAGGCCTTGGTTGAGACTTGTATTAAACAAGCTTATTTTTTTTAACACCATTCTTGTTGTCTTTTCTTTTTTTTTTTTTTTACAGGTCCAGAATACCATATCAAATTAAACACATGTATCAGAGATGTATGTCAATGCAAATACCATTTAGTTGGAACCAATATAGACTATGCAGGTGTTTGTGGGTTTTAATTCATTTGATACAAGAAATTGAGGAGCAACAATGAATTCTTGATTAGAAATGATCAAACTACTCGTACTTCAGTGAATCGTGCATTTGCATGTTGAACAAGTTCACTGCAATGTTAATTGAGAAATAATTGCCTAGCTGTGAAGTGTGAACGTTAGAGGAAATTTCCTGCAGGATTTTTAGGATGGATCTTATTTATTGTACTTGATATTGAGAGTTTCCGTGAGAGTTCGAGGTCTAATCGAGGATTCATACACAAATAACACAAACCATACTTGATGAACACATTAAAATGCACAGATGAACAAAAGGACACTACGGTAATAATACTAATATCAGAACAGCATGAGAACAATTTATATTATTTTGATTAATTAATACTAATTACAAAAAAATTGTGTCTAAAAACTCTGTTCTATATAGGGCCCTACGCCTACCAGGTTCTATGGATGGACAGACAGACAGACTGGTTCGGTCAATCTGGATTTTTTTCTTCTGGAAGTGGGTATATGATCACAAAAATATTGATTTAAAAAAAATACTTTCGGTAAAAATTAACACTTAACGCCAAAATACGACTGTTTTTTTAATTCTAATTCATCTAAAAAAATCCAAAAGGCTAAATCTGGGTTGTTCGGGGCTGTAGAACGGGGTTTTTTCGTAGCCTGAAGTACACTCCAGGTGAATTTTAAAGGAAATGTTACCAATGATTTGATATTTTTTGTATGTACTGTATTTAATTTTATGAGGACCTGAAATTTGTGAAATTAAATCCCATGTGAAATATAAAATTTACATTGAAGCTAATAGTAAATCTTCTGGATTCGTGCTTTAAATCCCTCAAAATATCCTGCATTTTCTCAATTTGTGAAATAAAGTACCCGCGAAATTTAAGTGTTTTACAATATGCATATACTCAGGACCAGGACTTTTGAGTATGGTATATACATGTAGTATGAGATCATAATGATTTTGAATTTTGAAGCACACTGAATAATAATCACATTTCAGATGGACGGTAGACGATGGTAGACCTACATGTTAAAATTATTGTAAAAAGACAATATGAAAACGCGGGGGGCACTCAACTTTGGAAGTGACGGTATGTGCCTGTCAATAGGTCCCCTTTTGAAGTCGACTATACCCGATGACCCCTTTTTTTTAAAAAGCCATACCCGATGACCCCCTTTTTTTTAGTTATGGCTACCCTATGACCCCCTTTTTGGTTGCGGCTACCCAATAACCCCCTTTTTTCTAGAATAGCATCATAAAAATGCAACAAAAAAATGCCGAAACTGTCAAATGTTTTCAAAATTATGCCGAAATTTTCAAAATTTTGCTCCATTTTTTCAAAATGTTCTACCCGATGACCCTTTTTTAAATCTTATACTCGATGACCCCGCTTTTTCAAAATATTGTACCCAATGACCCCTTTTTTATTTTGTTTGTACCCAATGACCCCTTTTTTAAAATAACGCTTTGTACCCGATAGGCCCCTACTTCAGCGACTCGGTAGGCACATACCCGTCACTTCCAAAGTTGAGTGCCCCCGATGAAAACTAAGATGTAATAACAAAGTGGACGAATCCTCAAAATATTTTTTTCTCTTCATTTTTTCCTGCATTTCAATATAAATGTTATTATTATCAGCCAGAAAAATAAATAAAATAAATTATAAATCAGCCAAAAATAAATTAATGTGTAGCTTCTGCATCTGTTCTCTTTGTTGTATTGTAGACCATTAAACAAGTATTTTATGTAAATTGCTGAAGTTTGGCCGTGTTGTTTATCCAATTCATTCAACCATGTGCCTTCATCATCCTTGGCCCGGCGCGACCCGACCAGCGTCTCTCAGGTTCATTGAACTGGTAGCGATTGTTTTCGACCAATGAAATAGAGCCTCATAAATGCACAAGCACACATCGGTAGTCCCAAAACCGATCGCTTGTCGCTCAGTGTCAGCGATGGGAGTGTAAAATCAGCTTTTAATTTACAAAGGTCATGGACACGAGACGGATGTATTTCGATGTAAACATCAACGCCCGGGGTTGAATGACTGACTTCAGAGTAGGTATGCCACATGTGTAGTATGAACGCAAATTTAACATGGTTGGTGGGTTGGGGTGTGCAAAACTTTGAGTTTAAAAATAACTTTCAAGAGATTTGTTTAAATTTGAGTTTGAACTGTCATGCATACCGATCCCGGTGCTGCGTGCAAAACCACATACCTTTGCAAAATATGATATTTTGCATATGCAAAATTACATACTTTCCAAAAGTATGTAGTTTTGCATATGCAAAACTACATACTTCGGCAAAATATGTAGTTTTGCATATGCAAAATATCATACTTTACGGTCACTATGAAAAAATACAAGTTTTGCTGGGAAACCCCGTGCAGTTCGTGTTTGTGAATAAGGGCGCATGTCACAATGATTGGTAATTTTAAAATTTCAAAGGCAAAATACTAATAGCGGATAGTGTATGTAACCGAAATGAATTAGCAATATCTGTATCTGTCTCCACAATCTTAAAGTATTAGGCTACATATAATATAAATTATTCTTTGAAAGTAGAGAATATTAGAACAGTGACCGTATCCATTCTGCCCCTAAAGCGCCGATACCGAATAACACATACACGGCCTTGACCTACGGTTGTATATATTGTGAGGGATTTGCATGTTGGTCAGGTAGAAGATAAAGATACAGAGTGACCTTCAGCTTCTCCGTGTTTGGTCAGACCTACATTTGTTTTGTGTACCGACGGTATGATATATTGATAGGCGTAGGCTGCATGGGGTGTATATCCTACATAAATTAGTGTCCTTGTTCAAACCTGAGACTAGTATACCTCAGGCTCAAACACATGTTTTACATTTAAGTACGCTGCATGACTGTATGTTTCTGTTTTCATGGATGATTATCCTAATGTCTAATAAATGATCAGGGACAGTAATTTGGTAGTATGCACCCTTACAACACACATCATGCGGTGTTTTTTATGCAAAATAAAAGTTATGCAAAACATCATACTTTATAAGTATGTAGATATGAATGCTATACCGGGAACGAGTCATTGGGCGAGACAAGCGAATCAAGCCTGCCGATACGTCTACTGTTATTATAATACTACTCATGAATATTAATGCAACACACTCGCTTCCTGTTAGCAATCGATTGAATTATGTTTTCTGCTGTTCTGCATGTCGATGACGTATGGGCAGCATGCTCTCACACACGGCACACATACATATAAATAAAATTAAGATATTTTGTATTTATTAATTTATTTATTTTAATAAATTTAGACATTTTTTGTATTTTTTTATTTATTTTATACTTATTATCAATTGTAATGTTTATTTTTATTTCTCTATAGGCCTACTAGGCCTATTTATATAACTCGTTTATTTATTTTTATTATTTTAATGTTTTATTTATTTATTTTATTTATTTATTTAAAAAAAATCATAGGCCAAGGCTCAATTAGTGAAATCATGTTGGTTAATATTCATAAACTAAAATTAAACTCATTTTAGGCCCTATTTATTTATTTATTTATTTATTTAATGTTTATTTATTATATTGCAGTTTATTATTAAACTTTTATTATATTGCAGTTTATTTTATTATATTCTTTAGTTTTATTCCCTTTTATTCTATTCTATTTTTTCAATTTAGTTTACTTTTAAAATTATTTCAATATTCTTTTTTCAAACTTTTATTTTACTATTTCATTTTATTTCAAACTTTGTAGTAACCTGTTACTTGATCACAGTGTGTGGGGGTGAGTGTATGTGAGTGTTAGTCAATAACCATTCAACTCTCTCAAGTGCAAAGTGATGTTGTGGTGAGAAAAGCCAGGTCATTGTTATTAATATTCATGAGAAGTGTTATAATAACAATAGACGTATCGGCAGGCTTGATTCGCTTGTTTGGGCGAGTCATATTATTAAAATAATAATATTAGAATATGCCCTTTGCCAAAATTATTGAGTTGATTCCAGCATGCCAGTGAACACCGGGTATACTGGGGAAAGACCCAGAAAATTGAACAAAATAATACTAGCGTAGCATGCGAGGAGAACATCTTGAGTATTCGAGGCTTTTACCAACTTTTAGTGTATACGATACTAATGTAACTGGGAAAGATTTACCGACATTCTACAGTCTATGGAGGGACTGTGTGGACAAGTTATGGTGACCTCGCAATACCTCCGGCGTGTTTACGCTAGAGGTGAGCTCCCGTCTGAACATAGATAGTGACTGAACAAGCCTAAACAAAACAAAGTAGTTCCGTCCATGGTCCATGAGCAAGCTTCACACGCCCACCTGTTCATACTGGTCAATAGTGACAGCTGATGGTGCACATGCTGCGTAGCCCATGGCAATACTAGGCTGACAGGCTCATGACAGGATTTTTTCAAAAGTCTCCAGGTAGAAAGACGTAATGTAAACACGGGAAAATCTAGCCTTTTTATATAACGCTAATTTTCTCAAAAAGTAGACCTAAAATGTTGTGTCATTTTCAGATATGTAATGCAGAATTTTGTTCCGATTAAGATGATATCAAATATATATTTTAAAGTAAGAGGTAACTCGACTTATGGCCTAAAACGCAACCCTTATTTTGCACGTAAAGTCTATGGAAAGCTATTTTGTGTTATGTACCCTTGAGATATTTGACCTTTGATCTAGTTTACTCTGTAACTCCTGAACTAAGCACCCTAGTGCAATATGACAATTGACTTTTATATTCCTACCAATATGCGAAACAATTTGAGGTATATTACAACATGATAGGACAAGTTTAAATTTTTCTCCCCATTATGACCTTCGACCCCTTATGGGAAGCACAGGGGGCATAGAAAAAAATGGAACCATTTTATCATTTGAGGGTAACACAAAATAGCTTTCCATAGACTTTACATGCAAATTAGGGGCCTTGAACTTACGTCCAACTTTGTTGGTGAAGAGGCCATTATAGTCCATATAATAGTGTTTGATCATGGAAGAAAGAGATGGTTTGACTTTACCCATAAACTAAAGAGATACAGACCAATCACTAACAGGCAAAGTCCCATTATCACCCGCTAAATAAGGGCCTATTATTCCATGAAGTACGAGAGACGAATCTGCTCTACACATGCCGCAACCACTATGACACAAAACGCGCTATCGCATTCTGAAAAGGTACGCAACGCTGGCTTTATTTGATAGACACGCTCAATCAAATGATCGGCCCTCCTGAACATGTGAGAATTTTCGGCAAACAAAGCATGGGGACTTTTTGCATGTTGGTGAATGGACTGTATATTTTGCAATCTTCTACATACTTTTCTTCACGTGACATTCCCCAATAGATAACATGGGCGTAAAAAAGTGTGTTGTCTCCACATGTCAGGGCGACTGCTTTACACTTCCATGCTTCGCCTACAATTATCAGCACCTGTTGTAAACACACACTAAGTTATATACATGTAGGCTACATGACATGATCTGTGGTCCATGGCGGCCAAAGCGGGCAAATTTGAAATTGAGATCAAGGCAAAAATATGGAGTAAAAAAACTATAAAATACATAAGAATATAGACATCACAAAAGTATGCCAGACCTTTGTTTTCAGTATAAGATAGCCGTTTGTATAAGGTAATAAATTCAATTTTCCAAAATGCCTCCTTTGGCCTCCATTGACCAGATTGTGTCACATAAGCCGTGTTCAGACGGGCTAAGGGGTAAGTTCGTGTTAAGCTAACACGAAGCTACCTCTGAGGTAGCTTCATGTTAGCGCCCGTCTGAACAAGTATCGTGTTAACTACCTCGAATCTTAACACGGAAGATTTACCACAGAGAAATCTCTGTGGTAGCGCGCTAACACGAAGCGATCGTTCCGTGTTAGTGCCCGTACGAACAAGATTCCGGGGTAAGCTTGACCTTATGGATACAACACTTACAATTTCGCAGTATTTTAAATTTCTTTAGCATAAATTCACAATAATTTATCTCAGTTTCTCACCGAGAATGAACATGATGAAAGAAGCACCACAAAAAAACAAAAACTAACAAAACAAAACATTAACTGGTCAAATGAAGAAACGGAAGAGCTGATAAGTGTCTTGAAAGACATAGAAATTGAGTGGAGAAGAAAATAGCAGCTAAAAAACACGTGTAGGACATAATTGCCTTGAAACTAAGAGACATCGGCTTCCACAGTGTACTTGCAATATAGCAAACGGCCCTATAAACTTCCAGGAAATTCCTATATTTACCACGAAGTAAAGACCGAGCCGTGCAGCTAACACGGAGTGCTTAGAGTTAAAGACCATGAGGAAGGACCGTGTGGACAAGTTTCCGTGTTAAGTCATGACCTTGCACTACCTCCTATATATGGTTAGAATTGAGTAAATAATGCTAGTGGCATATATAGCTAGGGGAAAGACACATGCCCTGGGCGCCGTCTTAGGTCGGCACTGAATCAATCAATTCAGTGCCTCCTAGGTCTATTCTGCACTCCTTCCAAGTGGTGCATTTAAGCTCTTAGCAAGTCAACAGTTGCTGTCAGGGCCCCTTGCTATCTTGGCCTTCAGGGCCCCTAACTAAATAATGCTAACCACAAAAGGAAACAAATTTTGATGTACTTGTTATTTGTTATATCCGTAAAGTGGAATATTCCAATGGATATGTCGATAACATTTACAGACGTCCAATAGCCTTACATTTACAGGTAACTCAAAAAGTTAATTAATATCTTGATCTAGAGGCACACTATCTATGATTTTCTACTGAGTGACATTTCTACACCCTCTGTGGTCGGGAATCGTTCAACCGGAAGAAGTGATCATCAATCAATATTCTGATGATGCTTTTCGACCATGAAAAGCGAAACCGTCAAACTAGTGAGTAAATTTTGGTTTTGTTTAGAGGAAATTGTATATTTATTTATCTTCAAACCTGATGAATCTATTCAGAATGCTTAGAACAGTATAATACAACAATTGGAAGCATCACATCACGAACAAAGAACTGTATGGTGACCTACCGAAACTTTCACAGAAGATCAGAGAGAGGAGGACACGTTTTTTTGGACACCAAAACATGCACACAGAAAACCTGGTAGACCCCCTCTAACATACGTGGATGTATTGAAACAGGACACTGGACTGGATGTTATGGATTTGGGAACGGCCATGCAGGACAGAAGGACTTGGCGTGCTGTTGTAGTTCGAGGACACCACTCATCTTAAGCAAGTAAGACAATCAAATGCCTTTTTGAGATCTGGTAAAAAAGATCCAGCTGCAATCAGCAAATCTCTTGTTGTCTCTTTAAAGGGTGGTGCAATAATTATGAGCCCCGGGTGGTGAAATTTTCAAATCGCTTGCCAAAAATTGCTTGCCCCCCTTTTGGCCTGCTAAAAATCTTTGCCCTCCCCCCTCCCTTTGCACATGCCAAAATTTTGGGTTCCCAATTTGCAAACTTTAAATGGTTTAGCTATGCTATGGTGCAAGCATATTGAGCAAGAAATATTTTGCATATTTGAATGTGTCTAGTGTTTTCCTAAGCCTTTTTAGAGCGTGTTATTTAAATGGTGCAGGATTGGTACCCCCTAATGTGTGCCAAAAATTGCTTGCCCCCTCAGCTGGCCAAAATTTGCTTGCCTGCCCCCTCCCCAATTATACCTTCCACCAGGGCTCATAGTTATTGCACAGCCCATAAGGCATAGCGCTGCATGGCTGTACCACACTTACCCTTTTTGATTTGAGAAATTCCATACAATCTAGTAGATGTTCTTCTTTCTCATACTCTCTCAAATTGATGTAGTAATGTTTAGAACTGTGCCTGGCCCGGTGCAATACACCATGATGGTCAGATGCATTGCAGTTGATATAAGCAAACTAAAACAGAAACAAACAGGACACATTCATTTATTTGTTACTTATTCAGGAAATCATTGTCGGTTGAAACACATAGTTTCCGAGAAAAATGTGCTTGAAGGAATGAATATGTTACTAATAACGGAGTCTATTATACTCCTCCTCTGTTATCTCTCAGTGGCCCAATTCCACTTGAAATTGACGATTAAGGTTCAAACTAGCAGCATGACGACTGATATTGGACTCTGTCATATTGACATAAACTTAAAAAGTTACCTTTTCAGAGTCTGAGTTGAGCAAAGACGTAGCTTGCGACGCCATCACCACGTATTCATTCAGTGTAGTGAGTACACACAGCCCCACTGACAGCGGTTGGTGAACATAAATCTAATCACCAGCATGACATCAGTTTGGACAATGTAGAAGTTATCGGTGGGGAGGATAACTTTTGGAACCGAAAGATCAGAGAAGCCTTAGAGATCAAAGACCAACACTCAACAGGGATGCTGGATACAACCTGCCCGCCATCTATGACGATCTGCTGTCACCGGGTGGTCAGGTGACCGGAGGAGTGTAAACACTGCGCTGCATGAAGACGCCGTGATGGCGTCGCAGGCTACGTCCTCGCTCAACTCAGACTCTGAAAAGGTAACTTTTTAAGCTTAAGGTTCAAACTATTAAACTGTATCTTTAATTTAGTGAAAAAGGAATATTCTATTAAAGAATATAGCTAGCTCTAAACCTTATCACTATGAGAAATGGAAAATTAATTTGGAAAAATTTGGAGAGATACTCAGGAGCAATGTGTGCGAGGCATTTAAAAGTTAGAGTAAGTAATTGATGCTCCCATCTACAGCCAATTTTAACCCAATCCAGGTCTTTTATCACATAGACATAATCTATGTACCATCTACTAGAACCCTTGTGAATGTCAAGTTCACAACTTGCATACTTGGCCTGCATTCCTGAGCAAGTGTGTCTATGTGACATACGTGTAATGCAACAAAAAAGAAAATATATGTATAGTATCCATATTTTTAAAGAGTTCTGGTTATGTTAATCACTGATAATCCCTTTAACCCCTTGGACACTACTGGTCATCTAACAGCATTTCTGATTGGTTGATAACTTGAAATGCTCATTTCAATTGCCAATTATGACTAGGCTTTAAACTATTTATGGTCAAACTTGCATTTGCAAATGACATAATTAATACCCTCCTTGATTGGTTCAAACTTGGACATAATATTTCATTTTGGCCAATTGGCAGGTAGTTCTCATAGGGTTAAGCGGTCTTTCTTTGCTTACTTCTTGTGACTTGAAGAACTGTCTACAGAGAGGTCTAATCTTGTCATGCATTGGAGCACTGAACAGCAATACTTGTTTTTCATGGGCTGCTTTCTGGAAAACCATATCTAATTTCCCTCTTAAATCTGCAAGAATAAAAGAAAACAAATATTTGCGGTATGTCCTCAGGCAACAAAACAAAAAATCTCTTCTACGGGCAGAGGCACTTGCCATGCAGAGTTGTAGTCGATCAGAATATTTTGTTTCATTATTATTTTCTGGAAGAGGCTCAGTGACCTTAAAAAATCACTGAACGCTTGAAAAATTTGAAAAATTTTGCAAATATATTTGGAAAATGTTCAAGTTGATTGCGATGCGTGTGATCCAATCATATTTTATTATGTAAAAACGCGAACGCAAATTGAGGTCATTAAAATCTCACAATTGACTGCAAAATGCGTAATTGTTTGTAAGTAAATACAGGTATAAATAACCTCCGCATGCGCTGTATTGTGCATTAAACAAACTGCACGCTACCATATTATTTGCACAGATTTGTTATTGGTTGTCCTGTTTTAGCCTGATTGATTTTTGGAAAAAAATTGTTTATTTTTACAAACATTTGAGGACAATTTTGTGTTATTTTGTAAAGTGAAGAGATCAAAGTGACGGTTATGAATGAGGTTAATAACTTTGCATCAGTAATACGTTGGGCATTGTGAAAAATCTAAACATTTTGCTTTGGACCTCGGGATATTCCTCGGTTCCAAAGGCAAAATGTTTAGATTTTTCACAATGCCCTCCAAATAACCGAGGCGCAGTTATTAACCTCTAAATAGTGAGCATACAAGATTTGTGTGAAATTGTGTCTACTTTACTCCAACTCTATAACTGACCTTGGTAAGCTACAAATCTCCTAGTTCCCAGCATAAAATCGCACACAAAGACGGCAAACACCTTGATATCATTCAGACGTAGAGACTTTTCCCGTACTAGATCTGTCACTCTCTGTAAGCTTCCCACAACAATGTGAGGGCATTCGTACTTAAGCACCCTCCTGTTTTCATCAAACATTGAACCATGCCTGAACACAGCCACCTTGATGGGGGACTCAAACATATTTGTGGAGAAACTCCTGTAATTTTGACCAATATTACGAGCTTGTTTTTTGTTGTTGCATATTATTATCATGGTTATCTGTAAAAAAAGAACACAAACACCTCGCAAAAGTCAACATTGGGCTATTCAGGTTAAAATCCATACATATGGAAGACATTACCTTAATCTTGTACACAGGCAGTGTAAATTTTCAAATGGAGTTACCTTAAAGCCTTAATGTATGATTTCCGTCAAATTTAAAATTTGTTATTATATATTCAAAATGCTGAAATAATACTAGTACCGTACTGACGCGAGTATAGTCCCACCTTCGAGTAAAGTCCCACCCCCAAATTTTCGAAAAATTTCAGAAATTAGAAAAAAAAAAAAGGAAAACAAATTCGGCTTTGGAGTGTCACAGGACCTAGACCTAAATGCTAGGATCATTCATGGTTGACCTAAAAAAAAAAAAAAAAATGTTTTGTATTTTTAATATGAAAATTGATACTTGGTCTTCATGTCATAATCTATTAATGATTTCAAAATGCATTCAAATTCAATGCATTTTGAAATCATTAATAGACTATGACATGAATACAAATTATCAATTTTCATATTAAAAATACAAAATATCTTGAAATTTTTTTTTTTTTTTTTTTTTTTAGGTCAACCATGAATGATCCTAGCATTTAGGTCTAGGTCCTGGGACACTCTAAACCTAAAAAATAAAAAACTTACATTTTTTTTTTTTTTTTAAATTTTTTGAAATTGAGTATAGTCCCACCCCCAATTTTGAAAAATGTTCACCCAAAAGCGGGGTGGGACTATACTCAGCGTCAGTACAGTAATAATTTTCGGGAAGGGTTTCTGTCAATTTTGCACTGAAATAACAAGGTAAAGTGAAAGAAACCCTACTAGTTATTTAGGGGCTGTGCAATAATTATGAGCCCTGGGGGAGGGTAAAATTGGGAGGGGGGGCAAGAAATTTTTGGTGAGCCGATAGGGGGTGGGGGGTGGGCAAGCGATTTTTGGCACACATTCATGGGCGCCTTTTAATAAAACGCCTAAAAGGCTTTTTTTTTTGCGGTCCGAGGGGGGGGGGAGTGATTTTTGGCGGGCAGAGAGGGGGGCAAGCGATTTTTGGCAAGCCGTTTGGAAATTTTACTCATAATTATTGCACAGCCCCTTAGGCCGTTTAACATGCAGTTCTATGGGAGGACATAAAGTCATAATCATGAATTATGACTTTATGTCGAACTTTGCTCTGTTGACCCACAAACACAACAAATTTGGCTGATTCCATTTAGGTGCAAGTTAGAACATGTGTAAACACATCCAAATAACATAGAGAAATATATAAAAGTGTTATGTATATAAGAGAGGATGGTTTAGTATGAATACATTTCATTTCATTGTATTTGCCAGATAAAAACATTAAACATACAGTAAACGCACATACAATGATTGCACAATATTAAAAGCATTTTAATGTTAAAACATTTTCATGGGGAAGAATTGACCAGCAATTAAACATGACTTAAAAGGCAAGATGAGGAATCCAAAAGCCCCATTGGTGTGCAAAAACAGGAGAAGAAGACAAAGAGCCTCTAGCAGGGATAGCTAAGAGTAACAAAAGTCACTTTTAAAGTGGTTAAACCTAAAAGCTCTGCACAAAACAACACAAGTGAATATAGCACAAGGGAATTATTTTGTCCATTTTCTTGGGCATCAGTCAATTACAGAATCCTACACTAAGCAAACATATTTGAAAGCAATATGAGTATTTTTGTTGTTGTTGCTGGTTGTTATCAGTGGCGGCAGCAGGAATTTGGGGGGGGGGCATGGTGGGGGAAAAGTGAATTTTTTTGGGGGGGAGGGGGGCAAAATCAACAAATTTTGCACAAAATTACCACAAAAAGTAGACATTTTTGTTTTTGTTTGTAATTTGGGGTTTTTTCTTGCCCCCCAGCACCAGTGGTTGTTATTTGAGTGTATGGAATATACATCATAGAGACCAACCAATTACTACTTGAACAAATTTTAATCTTTACCCAGAGCAGCCAGCGCACATAAATGTTGAAAAAAACCCAGTGCATCAGGCCGGATTCAAACTAGCGACCTTTGTATTACTAGCACAACACTCTGCCAATTGAGCCACAGAGGCACACTGGAGAGGAGCGGAAGATGCTGTTAAAAATTGTTTATGTGCACCGACTGCTCTGGGTAAAGATTAAAATTTGTTCATCCTATCAACCCAGAGATCTCCATATAATTTTCATTTACTACTTGCCTTGCCATCTTCTGGTGTAAAAGTCTGCAGTGTTGCCAGTACAAGTGCCACATTCTGCCCCAATCCACCCTTGGCTTCACACAATAAATGTTTATTATTGATGATGGGAGGAATGGTTTTGCATTGAACTGAAAAGGAACAAAAAATAAACCTGCAAATTGAATTATGGAAAAGTGATTGGACATGCATGTCAAGAAATTTTTGACTCCAAAAAAAAACACATTTCTGATACAGTAATCAATTAAGAGACCTATCAACAGGACTGGATTTGATGTCAGAAGAAAAGACAAACATGTTGGAATGTCATGATGCCATTTTTTGGCCTAGTCATCATCATCCTAAGCCATCGTTGACCCACTGCAGCAGAGATGCCAATCTTCCTATTTTAATCGGAATTCCGATTTTTTTAGTATTTCTCCCCAAAAAAATCTGATTTTCTAAAAAAAAAAAAAAAAAAAACTTTTTTTTTAAATTTTCAAAAAATATTTTTGGCCAAAAAAGCAAGTTATAGGCCCTAAATTACTTGTTATTCAAGGTTGGAAACCATAGAAATACTGCTACTTGAAAAAATTGCCAATTTTATTTTACAAAGTTAGATAAAGTTGTATATTATGATTTTTTGGGATGAAGGAAGCATTTTTTCAAAAAAAAGTCTAAAACAGGTTTTTATGTTAAAAATTGCCTTTTGGGGTGCTAATTCTGCTAAAGAGTGCACACCAGTAAATACAAGTCTCCTACACCCTGGGAGAAAAAAATCAGTGTTTCAAACGAGGAAACATGCAATACGACTGAATTAAATCCATTAGAAAAGGCTTAAAACCCAACTATTAGGCCCTGATTCATATTTAATCCTCATTTAGGCCTGGGAAATAGATTGTCTGTGAAAAATGAGCAGGATCTGACTTTTTATTACAGTTTGGCTAAACTTTCAAAATGTGTTACATTTCAGAAACACCAAGCTATTCGTAAGGTGGCGTACGCTGTATGGGCTATAGGGTGATCTAGTCGGCAAAAAAATGGAAAAAGTGGAAAAAAATGCTGGACTCCGTATATAATTTCTACAATAGATGACTTCATCTGACCTTCGACTTGCAGAAAGGGTAAGTTTTGAAGAACTGAGTCGCTCTGGAGTCAAGAAAATGACGTTTTCCTGGACCCTGTTTGTACAGAAAGTCAATGGGAGCTATTTACTGGTATGCACCCTAAAGTTGCCTGGGCTTAGGTACCTAATTTGCATATTTTATGGTATAATTTTGAGAAAGCAAGCCTTGAAGAATATTACATGTATAATAGATAGTCTTCAAGGCTGTTATCTAGGCTTGTTTTCTCGAAATAACCGTATTTTTTAATCCATTTGAATGTAATTTTACCCTCAGAAATGGTGTCTCCTGCAATGTAAAATGTGTAGAAACCCTCTGGCTTTGAGGGGCTTCGCCCCCTCAACCCCAACCGGGCCTTTGCCCCTGGACCCCACCAGGGGCCCTTAAGCGGGCCCCTGGACCCCATGCCGTATGACGCGAGAGCTCCACTCGCTTCGCTCGTTACGCTTCGCCAATTTTCAGATTTTTTGGCAATGAGTCACTGGCATCTCTGCTGCAGGGTGAAGGCCTCTCCAAGGTGATGCCATTCTAATTTATCCCATGTCTTTCTCATCCAGGTTACATCAAGACATTTTGTAATTCATCCCTCCATCTAACTTTCTGCCTTCCTTGGTTCCTAGTGCCATTTCTAGGCATCCATTCTGTAACCAGTTTGGTCCATCGTCCATCTGATGTTCTAGCAAGGTGACCAGCCCAAGACCACTTCTTTTGTTTCATAGTCTGGATGACATCGGTGACCTGTGTCATGCTTCTGATCCACTCATTTGTTTTCCCGTCTCTTTTTGTGATCCCGAGCATGCTCCATACTGTGTTGAGCTACTCTCAACTTCTGCTGTATTCTCCGAATCATGGCCCAAGTTTGCAGAGTCGGCAAAAAACAATTGAAAAGAAATAAATAAAATACTAAATGAACTGGGTCTTCAAAATTCATCAAAATAAAGTAAAATCCATCATAGATTTACCGTACAACGCCTGTCCTACCTCCCATTGCAGCCATGATACCCAATCACCCATCCCAACTATGCAACATCGCAATGATCGCGGGTTTTTTGAATGGGGACGTTGAAGGGCGACTACAGTAAAGGTAAGATTCTTGTGCTAAAATTACAAAGCGGAGAAAAGCGGAATTTAGCATTTGTAAAGCAGAAAATTCTTGGCTTTACATTATGATGTTGCATTCAATAATATTAGCCTACGTATACTTTACTTTTACTGTCACTAATATAATTATATAAACTTTTTCATAACAATTTTATACTAGTATTTTGATGTAATAAATATGAGTATAATTTTGAGTTCAACTGAATGCTTTCATCATGATTAATAACATGTTTTTATTTATCAAAAATCGACTATGGCATAGTCTACAGTCCATGATGAAAAATCAATATGACAGACAACACACACAAAGAGTAACAACATAGACAAGGCGATTCTCCAACCACAAGTCTCAACTGCTTTCACGACCACCTGTTTTTGCTATTACCGGTACTTTTGGTAACAGAAGTACAAAATCTAAAGATATGGGTAGTGAACACCACCATAGCAAATATTCATTTAAGACAATTGTTTTCCATTTTCAGCTAATTTTACAAGTTGACATCAATGACCTTTAGACCTCAACATGCTCAATGTGAGCTTCAACACCATCATTACTTGAAAGTTCCCATTGTGCAGCTGTTCCCAAGTTTGATATGAAATTGGATTGATTGAGCCCTTTTATTAGAACTTGCTTTTCTGGGACCCATCTTAGGAGTAAACAATGTGAAGGTGGTATGGGTATGTGCAGCAGTCGAGGGTCCCCTTTTCAGGCTCTCTGGCAGTTTCTTCAGACCCACATTTGGATCATGCTCCAGTTCTTTAGCCTCACCTTAAGTAAAAGTCTGACAATTTCACTAGACCCAAAAAATATGTTGAAATTTCAGTTCAAAAGCCCACATGCTGCCCAAAATTCAGTTGTTAGTTCCCAAAGTTTGGTACCAAACTGCCCCCTGGGAATCAAAAGAGACCATGACTGTAACAAGTGTAAACAACACACACTAAACTGAAATAACAAGGTAAAGTGAAAGAAATCCCACTGGTTATTTTGGCCGTTTTTTTGCAGTTCTATAAGAGGACATAAAGTCATGTTGAACTTTGCCCTGTTGACCTACAAACACAACAAATTTGGCTGATTCCATTAAGGTGTAAGTTTGGACATGTGTAAACATTACAAATGTGTCACAAAATCAGGTAACCAATTTCATATTATAAGATGGTACATTATGGCTTGAAATAAATAACACTTGAATCTCACCTTCAGTGGGATGTTTAAAACCAATTTTTGCAACTGCTTCGATGAGTTCAGGTTTCAACTTTAAATCTTGGAAAGTAGTACTGTGAGTTTGAGCCATGGTATCCAAGTCTGAAACATCTGAGAGTTCATCTGAGGAGACGTCCGAGAGCTCATCTGCTGCCAAGGCATCTGCAACAACTTCTGTGGCTTTCACTTCTGACACTGTTGTATCTGCGATGACTTTCTCATACACGTCAAATGCATCATTCTGTTTTAAAATGATTATCCATTGTATAAAGAGTGTTATTTTCTGCAAATTTAACCTCTGTGCAATATACCCAACCATGTGCACTTAATGTTTAGTAGTCAGTGTATTTAGGGGTGACTTCAAACCCAACCACAGGTCGACTGCCAGCATCCTGGCAGAACTGGCCATTGGCGTGGTTTTTATTGTTGAGAATAGAATGCACCTATAAACCTGTCTATGGTCACAGACTAAACCCTCAGATCAACCCAGACTAATCAAGCTTGATAGAATGCAGCTAAACCACTGGTTCTGCCAGAGTGCTGGTGGTTGGGTTTTGAAGTCATCCCTTATAAACCTGTTTATGGTCACAGACTAAACCCTCAGATCAACCCAAACTAATCAAGCTTGATAGAATGCAGCTAAACCACTGGTTCTGCCAGAGTGCTGGTGGTTGGGTTTTGAAGTCATCCCTTATAAACCTGTCTATGGTCACAGACTAAACCCTCAGATCAACCCAACTAATCAAGCTTGATAGAATGCAGCTAAACCACTGGTTCTGCCAGAGTGCTGGTGGTTGGGTTTTGAAGCCATCCCCTATAAACCTGTTTATGGTCACAGACTAAACCCTCAGATCAACCCAAACTAATCAAGCTTGATAGAATGCAGCTAAACCACTGGTTCTGCCAGAGTGCTGGTGGTTGGGTTTTGAAGCCATCCCCTATAAACCTGTCTATGGTCACAGACTAAACCCTCAGATCAACCCAACTAATCAAGCTTGATAGAATGCAGCTAAACCACTGGTTCTGCCAGAGTGCTGGTGGTTGGGTTTTGAAGCCATCCCCTATAAACCTGTTTATGGTCACAGACTAAACCCTCAGATCAACCCAAACTAATCAAGCTTGATAGAATGCAGCTAAACCACTGGTTCTGCCAGAGTGCTGGTGGTTGGGTTTTGAAGCCATCCCCTATAAACCTGTTTATGGTCACAGACTAAACCCTCAGATCAACCCAAACTAATCAAGCTTGATAGAATGCAGCTAAACCACTGGTTCTGCCAGAGAGTCGGTGGTTAAGTTTTGAAGTCATCCCTTAACATGTTTATGGTCACAGACTAAACCCTCAGATCAACCCAGACTAATCAAGCTTGATAGATTGTTGTTCTACTTCAAATAATAATGTGGCTTGTGTTATATGAGACGATACATGCACGATAGTAGCTAAAAACAATACCTTTATTCGCTAAAGATAACACATTTATCATTATGTGGTGTATGACGGATAGTTACTTTGCACAGATGCATCGTTCAAGATAATCACACAGGAAGGTATGCAGACTGATGTGAACAAACCTATGTTTACATGTACGCGTGTCTAACTTGACCATACAATGTACATTATCCATGTTAGCAATTTAGTCATAGCTACTGCGTGTTGATATTATTTGGCAGAATTTACCATATTTTCCTCTGAATCCTTCTCCGACGCTTTCTTGGTTTCATCTCCTGTTTCTAGTTCATCAACATTAATGTACATCTCAACAGGCTAAAATGATAAATGAAAATACATCAAATGTATATAAACTGATATTCACACAGACAGATGGAAAACACACACCAAATCAGCATAGGTGTAGATCTCGGTGGGCGCCGTAGCATTAAAAACAAAAATATTTTGCCAGGGGGGATGGTCCATACAATCATCCCCCAATGTTGACGCCTGAATATGGGTTTCTGACCAAATTAACCTCATATTTGCCCATTTCAGCCCCAAAAGTGCAAATTTTCACGTGCTTCGCGTGCAATTATTCCACCTTTGCACCATATTTCATCAGTTTAGCTTCAAAATAGCAAAAATTTTCACACGCTTCATGCGCATTTGTACCATAAACTTATTCTGTCGCCAAAAGGTGCTGGATTCAATATACTTTAGCATTTTTTTCAACCCCATCCCCCCCAATGTCAAAAAGAAATCTACGCCACTGCAAATCAGATACCATACGCCAGGGTTTTCTTTACGCTTAAAAGTGTCATTTTTACCCCTTCAGCTACCTACTTTGCCTCCTCAAATGCTTTTTACATATATGTTAAACATCATGAAAGGGTAAAAAAAATTTAGACATGAGGGGTTTTTACCCCTACAGGAAAAAGCGTAAAGAAAACCCTGCCTCAGTTGGATTGTGTACCAGCTGGAAATTTGTTTATATGTACACTTTGGGTTGGTTAGGCAAAAAAAGGATTCGTATCTAGTTACTCGCATACATTCATTACATGATGCAGATATAAGACAACATTTTGGTTTTCAATTTATCAAGCAAAATCATCAGAATGTCTGAAATGTATTTGAAAATCATTCAGGAAAGAAAACAAGAAAGAAACCCACATACTGCATTGTATTTTAACCTCCCATGAGACCAGAAACTAACTTTTCTCTTTGGGCCTTCGCACAAATACTATTATCATTACTTCAGAGTTTTGTTATTCAAATTCACACTCATGATTTGTAAAGAGCAAAAATTTAACACAGTATCTTTCATATTCTTGCTTTTTGAGGTGGATAGTTAGTTACTTAGTTTATAAAGCTGCATCCCTCAAGAGAATCATGCATGAACAATTGGGAAGGTTTCCCCCAAAACACTTTTTTATTCAATCTGCTAGACACTTCATATTTGATGTCCAGGACATTTGAGTTGGATAAAAGCCAAAAATGCAAAGATAATATGCAAACTTTAAAAAATGAAGTTAGATATTTAATAAAATATCTCATGTCTATTATGTTTAAGTGTTTAGCATCTTTAATTAAAAAAAAGTGTCTTTGGTGGAAACCTTTCCTTAGGTTTTAAGGCCTGCATGCAAACTGATGTGAATAAACCTTTAGACCACTTGACATCATTGTTTATCAACAAAGGTGAGGGACTGGTCTGTCGGTATGCTTGAACGAACCGCTACACTGTTCAATGGCTTCCTTGTACTATATGAAATGTGGTGAGCGATTTTAAATACATGTACGCACACTGCCGGGCAAAGAACAATGGAAATTGCCATAATTCGTGTGCATACTGCCGGGCAATGATGTCACATGTCAAGTGGTTATAGGTTTGTGTGCATATCTTGACCATAAAATGTCTGCCTATATAGCTTATTCAGTCATATCTACAGTATATTGATATTATTTGGCAGAATTTACCATATTTTCCTGTGAATCCTTCTCAGGTGCTTTCTTGGTTACATATCCTGTCTCTGGTTCATCAACATCAATGCACATCTCAATAGACTTAAAAAGGAGGTAGAAAATATAGAAAATCAGCTTCATGTTAACTGATATTCACACAAACAGACTAACAAACAAACAAACACAAACACAAACACCAAATCAGATGCCATAGGCATGTTAAAAGCAGACAAAAACATTTGGGTGCAATCAAATTAGCCATAATATGCGTTGCACTTTTTCCTTTTGGCCGTTTTCAGTCCAAAACTTGCATAGGTTAATTTTGACACATTAAGCATTATGATATTGCAAATTTTCCAGTGCATTTGTCCTAATAAGTAGAATCATTTTGAAGTTTGGTTGGTTAAGTCAATTAATTTTAAATTTCGACTGATACACTAGTGATAGCTACTGAACATGTTTGACAAGGATACTTGTCGGTTTGAGCATCCTGTTCTCAAAACCACTGCCTCCTGATGATTATTAAGGAGTTTTTGATTTCCATGACGGATGGTTCTGCAACAGTAAAATACCAAACACTTTCATCATCGCCACAACAGTTGTCTGACTCTTTGTGTGTTGTAGAATTTGGACAACATTACATTACAAAGTTGACTGCAAAAACATTTGGCGTTTTACTGTTGCAGAACCATCCTTTGTGGAAATTGAAAACTCCATACTGACATAGCTGTAAGGAGAAAGTGAATTAAATTGAACATTGCATGAGTTTTAGAAATTAGAGGTGAGCAAATACATCACTCTGCTTAGGATATTTAGAGGAGTTGTCAGGGTAGTGATTTTTTAATTGAGCATATCTGTGGCTTAAAAATTGTAGGTGAGCTACACACCGCAGAAAGAAGAATCTTGGACAGCTACCCAGTTACCCCGACAGCAATATAGCTTTGTTTCGTGTGGGAGTAACTGGATTTTTGACCAACATTATGCTCGCTGCCTACACACCACTCTTAGGAAAGCTGTCAGTAGAATGATTTCAATTGAACATAACTGAGTTTTAAAAATTGTAAGTGAGCCACTCATCACTCTGATGAAGAAGTTTAGGAGAGCTTACAGGAAGATACTCTTTCTTGATCACCTCAAATGTCAAACCCTGTTATTCAGCACTTGTCAGCTTTATAGTTTTACCTCTTGTAACTTGAAAAACCACCTGCATAGAGGTCTGACCCTGTCTACCAGCCTCCTGCTAAACATCACAACTTGCTTTTCATGGGCTGTGTTTCTGTATATTTCTTCCAAGTCTTGTTTTGTAGCTGAATATGACAATAAGGAATAAAGACAAGAATAGAGTGTAATGCAATAAACCAACCGAAACAGTATAACAATTGAAATGGCAGCAATGTTGGGGAACAGTTCTAAGGTGACAGAAGGACAGGCCTCGAGTTCAATTCCACAACCAGTCATACCTATCACCTGTTTTATTGTATTATCATACAAATTTTCCTGTGGTACCTTTCGGAGGTCAGATTTTATTTCAATGAGGATGACTCTGTCATGAGTGATGTCATATTGCATAAATACTCTATACTAATTACATGCAAATCAAATGCGGTAATAAATATCACTTGATTTGATTGAAATTTGGTTGAAATCAAGTGAAGCATTTGTGAGATCTGTTTTATTGTTATTAATTGTTGATAGAAATGGTGTGAGAAAAACCAACAAATAAAGAATGGACCAACAAAGATAAGGAAAGACAACAAACCAACAAAGACAGACACCCTACCCTCTCCAAGAGGCAATTTGTTTGAAATCCCTGGCTTATTTTTTGAACTATATGTTCTTTATGCGCCACTTTTGATAGGCCTGGGCCAAGGGGTATACTTTTTTGGCCAATAGCCAGTCGTGCAGGTAACTTATGAAAGTTACCTGCTCGATAGGAATGTTGCCAGCCCGACATTTGCCAGAGTCAGAGTAATCAAATAAATGAAGTTTTGTCTAAAACACATAAAAGTTGCTCATCTGATATTGTTGGTTGTTTAAGCTACAATATTGTCAACAAGAGTGGTCCAGTTTGTTGATCACCTTGACCCCTTTAATCAATCATCTATGATCGCCCTTGCGCCTTTTATCCAGTCAAAAGGTGCAAAGTTGATCAATAAAGTAGATCACTCTGTAGGTTGTAGCTTAAATCAAAAAATCTCAGGCAACTAACTTAAATGTGTTGTGAACAAAAGTTAAATCTTTCATACACACTTTTTCACTTTAATAACCAAGAGAACACTGTTATACTACAACTTTAGAAGCATGGTTGTTGCTGTGATGGTGATTTCATAATAATTCACAAAATTCCACAATTCACACATACCCTTCATTTTGAAACATCCTGAATATATAAAAAATAACAAAACAAGAACATACTAACCATTCTGCTCTAGTAATGGGACACATTCATTGACAACAAACTGTGTTACATCCTTCAGGTTCAAAGCTTTATCTCGAAGTAACAGCATTGTTCTTCTCAATGTTCCAATCACAATATGTGGACAGGTATGCTTCAGTTTCTGCTTATCACCCTTAGCACTGCGGCCACCACAAAACACTCCCATTTTAAGTGGAGAGGTATACAGATATTTGGTGAAATGTCTGACATCCTGTGCAATTTGGTTGGCTTTTGCACGGGAATGACAAATAACAATCATGGAAATCTGTTAAAAAAACAAAACAGAGATAAGAAGAAGTTATTTACTGTTAATATGCGATTAATTTTGTGCACAACAAGAATTATTCCCAACATTATTTGCTTGTTTTTTAATTTTGCAAGTTTCCAATTCCAAATTTGCTCCCAATGAAAGCACATTGAAAGTGGGGAGGGGGGGGGGAGTGGGCAGGTTGTTCAGTTCCCCCGAATGGAGTCTGATTAGGAGCAAATTTGGATGTTTTCATGCCTCCTTGCCCCCTTTTGCGCACGGATTACCAGGATGACAGACCTGGTCCTATGGAATTGTTTTGGTCTGTGGACAGAAATTCTGACAATTGTTATCAAGTTTAAAGGCCCATATTTCAATCTACAGTCCCATCCCCACTTTTTCACCATCAAAATGGAGATTTTGATACCAGTGAAGCCCATATTTTTCTTATTAAATATTAGGGCTGAAAGTTGTTTTGTTTGGATTTTGTGAGTCAAAATGTGTCCAAGCGGGTCGATCCATTATATAACTAGAAACGTCACAGTTTTCGATGCAAGGTGTCAATTGGGATGCCTCCACCATGGGGCGATTGAATCTTGGAAATATATTATAATAGCTGAATTTCAAAGTTTAGGGGCCTGAGCTTTCGATCCTAGCAGGATCTTTATTAAAGGCAAAGTGACAAGACAACACACAAACATGCATATATATAGTGACATGGACATAAAGGAAAAGGAAATTAGCAAGACAATAGAAGACATAAGTGGTTCCTGGGAACTATCAATTGGGGCAGGAAGTGGGATGTCATGAATGGAGATGAGAGGGATAAGGAAATGAATGAAGACAATGGGCTGAATAGAAAAATGAAAATGTGTGGTAAAAAAAAAACTACAAAAACATAATACATGATGATGGAAGTAAAAGGGAAATAAAAACTAAAATAATAAAGTGGATGGAAAATATAAATAACAAAATAGGAAGAAAAAAATTGGGGGGGGGGGGATGGAAAATTATGATAAGGAAAACAAAGGAGATCGGTTCCCTCTTGGATGTTGAGACCATGTGGCTGGATGGTGCGTGAGGCGCTTCATCCAGAATTTCTCCCTGCTGGCACGGACGGTGTCAGGACGGTTACCTAAAGACGCAATCCCTGAAGGAGATAGAGTGGTTGGGGAGGTTAAAGTGATCACCAACAGGGGTGTCAAGCTTCTTGGTGTTGACTGTGGACCGGTGTCCATAAAACCGCTTCTTAAGTGCATTCTTGGTTTCTCCCACATACTGTATACCACAAACTCTGCAAGAAATGAGATACACTACATTAGATGTGGTGCAGGTGATGTGCCCCTGATCCTGTGGGAGGAATTGTTGGAATTACTGGTGACAGAATCCCCTTCTTGGATATGGTCCTTGCAAACAACACACCTGGAATCACATGTGACAGTACCCTGTTGTGTGGAAGGAATAGTATCAGAAAGAGGGGGACTTCAGCTCTCACAAGAAGATCTCTAAGATTGCGGGGGCGTCTGTAGGCCAGGATGGGGTTATCGGGAACCGCTTCGTTGTAGGCGATCTGAGGTTTGAAGTATATGGTGATTGTCATTAGTGATGCTGCGGAGAGGAGGGAGGTTAGGATGAAAAGTGACCACAAGAGGGACTCTGGTATTGGTGTCTTGGCTTCTGGGCTTCTGCTTCAGTACATCTGACCTGGGAAGAGATTTGACCTTGTTGATGGCCTGCTGCACTTTGTGTGCGCTGTGTCCCCTAGTTGTAAGGTTCCTCTTGAGGTCCCTAGCATGCTGTGAAAAGTCAGAATCTTTAGTACAAATGCGGCGGAGGCGGAGAGCTTGGCTGTATGCTATACCACTTTTACAATGTTGGGGATGGCAACTGGAAGAGTGTAGATACTGGTGACTGTCTGTGGGCTTGGTGTAGAGATCTGTGACAAGGGAGTCATTTTCCTTTCTGATGGTGACATCCAAGAAGTTAACCTGGTAGTGAGAAAGTTCAGAAGTGAATTTAATAGTTCTGTGGAAGGAATTGACATGGTCAAGGAAAGTGTGAAGGCTGTCTTCTTCTCTGGTCCAGATGAAAAACACATCGTCAATGTACCTCCACCAAATCCATGGACGACAAGGGGCAGCATCCAACATCTGCTCTTCAAGCCTAGACATGAAGAGGCAGGCGAACGACGGTGCCATGGGTCCCCATCGATGTCCCAAATACCTGTAAATAGTGTTCTCCCATGAAGGTGAAATTGTTCTTAGTTAGTACATGATTCATGAGGGTCTTCAGATCATCAATGGGGGGACTGGTGTGGTCACTTCTAGACAGCGCTTCACAGGTAGCTGCAATTCCTTCACTGAATGGGATATTAGTATACAGGGATGACACATCACAAGTGCCAATGATGGCAGTGCTGGGGATCTGGTCCGTGATGGCTTCAAGCTTCCTGAGAAAGTCCGGGTGTCGTGTATGTATGACGGAGTCTGTGAAACAAGGGGTTTAATGAAGTGGTCAACGTGAGAGATATGTTCTCAGTGGGGAACCATTACGGATACAATGGGTCGACCAGGATTCCCGGGCTTGTGGATCTTGGGGAGGAGATAAAATCGAGCAGCTTTAGAATCTGTAGGAGAAAGAAATGCATGGGCTTTGTCGGTTAATTCATCACGAGCATGCATGTCATCCAGGGTGGTCTGTATCTGTTGAGAGAAAGAGTCAGTAGGATCAGAATCAACAAGAGCATAGTTAGTACGATTGTTGAGGTGCTTCATGGTCTCATCGATGTACTTTTGGCGATCCATGACAACCACAGCAGATCCTTTATCAGCAGGCTTGATGATGATGTCAGTCCTGGTTCTGAGAGACTTGAGTGCCTGGCGTTCCTCACGGGTAAGTTGTCATGTGTCCTGTGGGAAGAATTGGCAGAATTGTTAACTTGGGAACTAACAACCTGCACGTATGTCTCCATGGCTGGAACCCTGTTCTTGGGAGGGACCCAACTGCTTTTCTTGCGAAAAGGCTCAGGTTCAGATGCTGGCTCATCAAGGAAAAACTCCCGTGAGCGTGTCGACGATAGTATTGAGTGAGATCCTGACTGAGTTCTACCTGGTTAACCTCTGGAGGGGTGGGACAGAACTTGAGGCCCTTGGAGAGAAGATCCAATTCAGCAGAGGAAAGAGAGGAGGATGATAAATTAACGACTGTGGAGGGAAGGTTTTCGTTATCATGGTTAGTAGCTGCAGGACGCCTAAACCGTCTTCTGTTGTGCTGTTGACGTTTCTCCAAGATGCCACGGATCTTCCTGTTTAATAGCTGAATGTTATACTGTATGAGTGGCAATCAAACATAGCCTCACATGACCATACCAATACTTGACGGTACCCATAATGCAGCTACCACCCAAGTTTGACAGGCCATTGCAACTCATATACTAGCGCAATACAAAAAAGTGGCGACAGCGTCGGCTTTCCCTGTGTATTACCCTGCGCTTAAATGGCATCCGATGGTGTCGCCAACAGCTAACAGGCACCAAATTGATTCATGGGCGGCGCCATATTGGAAGAGTAAAGAAAAATGCTGCTGCCACCACGATAGTGTTAAAAGCTACGTAAAAAAATATGCGTAGTGCTGTGGAGACTTATGCTAATTAAAGAAAAATGCTGCTGCCAGTCACCTACGTCCACATGTTGCAAGCGTGACGATCACTGACCTCACATCGATGAACAGAGTTGCAAGTCCATCGAACTTCGTGCTCTATTCTTCGTCCATGAGTTTGATATCAAAACATAATAATGGTTGCATATTTAGGATCTAATCTTTTCATATCTGGTAATGGATAGAACACATAAGATGACACCTTAAGATTTTCTCACACTGCTTTATTACCTTGCCATCTTCTGGTGTCAAATTCTGCAGGGTTGCCAATGTTATCGCAGTGCTCTTACCCGTACCACTTTTGACTTCACACAGTACGTCTTTACCACTGATGATGGGAGGAATGCATTTACGTTGCACTGAAAATGTACAAACAAAATGTTACAAACACATGAATGTATGGTGGTCAAATTTGTTTTCTTCCTGCAAATCCATTCAGCTTTAAATATTATCCTATCTCTTTAAATGTCCTCTGTTGCAGATTATGACAAAGTCAGGTAAGAGAATGACTTGAACATCCATGAAAACATCTGAACATGATTTAATTGAAAAAATAAGATAAGAAAAAGCAAGTGAAACATGGATGGTGTGCTAAAAATAAGGCCAAATACAGGCTGAAATTAAAAGAAAGTAAAGGAAATTTGAAAACAAAAGTTTAACAATGAAAATTCTCTTTCCAATTTTCCTGAGCTGTCACCACCAGAACACTATATAATTGAATTCAATCATATACATGTACTCCCAAGTAGGTAACAAAATGTATGATTAACAATTTTCTGACATTGATATCATCTGCAGCCAAAATGGTATAACATTAACAATTGAAATGGCAGCCATGTTGGGGGACAGTTCTAAGATGACTGTCAGAGGGACAAGTCTCTAGTTTGATTCCACAACCATTCATACCTATCACCTGTTTTATTGTAGTATCATGCAAATTGACCTGTGGTACCTTATGGAGGGCAGAATTTTATTTAAATGAGGGAGACTCTGTCATGAGTGACGTCGTATTGCATACCTTCTATTAGCAATATTAGCAAGAGGATTTACCTTCTGTTGGACGTTCAAAACCACGCTCTTGGATTGCTTTTAAAAGTTCAGGCTTCAGCAGCAAATCTTGAAAGGTAGTGTCAGCTGAGATGTCAGTGCCTATGGCCTCCCCCGTCTTCATTGTCTTCTCTGTGACTGATAGTACATCATCTCCCCCTGTGGAGACACCATCTCCTTCTATGGAGACATCACCTCCTATTGTCTCTTCAGATGGCTCTGCCATTGGCTGGGTTTTATTAAAATGGGTAATAAAAATAATCATAATTGCTGTTCTTATGTTGTTATCTTGTCTCGTTCCAAGCCGATTTGTGTTCCTATGTCACTAAACAAACCGTCAAAACCACAAAATTACGAATGTTACACCAACTTGTCAAAATATTGAAGAAAATGTGCTCTCCAAACATTGGGAAAGTGCGCAATCCAATTTCCATTCAAACGTGTGGGAAACTGAAAGCCCAAGGCTAGATTGATTCATTAAGTTTGTATGACTATGATTACGTGAGGTAAGCTTAAAATTTAATATGATAATCGCATTTGATTTGACTCACCGTTCCACTATTTCTGAGATCAATAATCAAGATTTATAATTATAACTGTTTATAAATACCTGATGGATTTGCCTGGCAAGTATGTTTTGATGTAAAACATGAAAAGAGAGAATAAATCGGGTTCAAATTTACTAGCTCATGATTGTAATTTGGTTTTCGTTGTGGAGAGCTTGTAGGACAAATCACTCAGGACAATGTAAGGGCGCGCACCACTAATAATAGAGCATCCCACATTGTCTGATACCAGAAGGACATTTTCTCGTAGTCGTATTCAGAATGCAATTCGATAGGTCGTCTGGTACTAGTGTACTCTCAGCTCCCACAAAAATACGTGAAAACGTCGCTAAACGTTTTAATATCCCCCCACTTTTCTCAAAAAAGTTGAGATTTTTATATCACTGTAATACTCTGGCTACATAATGTTTATGTACAACATATTTCTTGCAGATTAATTCGTTTAGCAAAGATATCGCGAAATTTGAATTTCGTTCTGGTGCACCAGAACGAAATTACAACGTATTGTCTATGGAGCAGTGTACATGTAATACACACATAATCATACATAACTCACAAACGCAAAATCGGAATCAACTGAAATTTTGGGAATATGCTTTTTTCGTCGATATGTACTAAAAAATGTCATAAAAAGTGGATGCTAGGATCACGAAATACTCCTTTAATTGAACAGACAGCAGTTCAAGAACATCGTCTCATTACACTAAGCCAAACTGATGAACTTTGGTCAGACGATAGGAACTGGATTTTTATAATAATACCGGGGGGTATTCAGCAGGTCCGGTCATGTCCAAGCACATTCACAGCCCGGATTCACAGATGTCTCAAGAGTGTGGAAGCTGTTTCCGAGAGGATACTATTTGTAACAGTAACCCTCAGCTTAGCATCACTGTTATATGCACCCACCATTGGCGTACGCAGGGGGGGGGGGTGTTACGGGTGTGAAACACCCCTTGAATCTGTCCAAAAATAAATGGGGAAAAAGAAAGAAAGGCAAAGAAAGAGAGGGGGAGAGAGAGGGAGAGAGAGAGAGAGGGGAGGAGAGGGGGAAGATGAGCAAGGCATAGGGGACATACTATCACAATAATATCATAAGCCTATAGATGACTTAACAACCCCCACACAAATTATCTCACCCCTATAACCGACCCGGTATAGACCGGCAACATATGTAAATGTGTTTATTGTTGATACATGTCAACACCTCCCCCCATCATCACACCTCTGGCAACGTACATGCGTAAAAGTTTTAATAATGTTAATTGTCATGGATACATGTTTACACCCCCTCCCACCCCCACACACACCTCACACCCCTATCCCAGCAACGTACTTCAAAGTTTAAATTGTCAACCCCATCATCACACTTACAAAACTGCATCTCTTACACACGCATTGCGCCATGATGTTA
Organism: Amphiura filiformis; assembly: GCF_039555335.1. NCBI lineage: Eukaryota > Metazoa > Echinodermata > Ophiuroidea > Amphilepidida > Amphiuridae > Amphiura > Amphiura filiformis. The sequence continues at coordinate 58,678,088 of NC_092644.1, read as the reverse complement.
TCATCTGAAAATCGTTTGCATTTTTTTCTGTCAAAACATGGTGCCAGTAGGCCTACGCAAGCTTATGTACTTCGGATGATTTTTACTTTGTAATCTAAATCTAATCGCTTTTCAAAAGAATATATTAAAATAGAGCATATTTAGACAGTATTTTGAATTGAAAGAGTGTCAAAATTATGCACCAAATGGCTTCAATTGGACCTTCATTTTGCAAAATTTCTGAGGAGGAAAAACTTGTTCACGAAAGGCTTCATAGACCGTCATTTCACAAGTTTTCGGCCTTTTGAAACTAAAATTTTACACATTATAATAGTGCCAAAATGGTCCACCAAATTGCTCCAATTAGGTCTTCATTTTGCAAAAGTTTCTTACTTCTCAGGGGGACACACCCCCTCAGACACCCCCTGCATAGTGGATAAGTGGCCATTTTTGCTTTTGGGCTTTCGACATTTACAAATTTGTGTTTAACACAATTTATAGGCCTAAAGGGAAAACTTGTTCACGAAAGGCTTCATGGACCGTCATCTACAAATTTTCAGCTTTCTGAAACTAAAATTTTACACACTAATAGTGCCAAAATGGTCCACCAAATCGCTCCAATTAGGTCTTCATTTTGCAAAAGTTTCTAACTTCTGAGGGGGCACATCCCCCTCAGACACCCCCTGCATAAACAAGTGGGCATTTTTGCTTTTGGACTTTCGACATTTACCAATTTGTGTTTAACGAATTTTCGGCTTTTTCAGACTAAAATTTTACACGCTAATAGTGCCAAAATGGTCCACCAAATCGCTTCAATTAGGTCTTCATTTTGCAAAAGTTTCTTACTTCTGAGGGGGGGCACATCCCCCCTCAGACACCCCTGGCGTCGCGCAAGCTCGACGCAATGTCCGCTACGCGGCCATTTCTTACATTTTTTTTTATCATCACACCCCCCTTGAAAAATTCCTGCGTACGCTACTGGCACCCACTGAGTGCTCAATATCTTCTGACAAGGAGGAATTCTATTCATCTCTATCTGACCACCTGGATGGTATGAAAAGACATAACATGCATCTCATCCTCGGCGATTTTAATGCCAGAATAGGAACAGATAGTCATCTTTCCCATCCTTCATTTTTGTCCTTGGGCCAGTACTGCTACCATGATTCAACCAATGACAATGGTGAGCGTCTGGTCAACACTTGCCAGGAGTACAATCTCAGACCGGCTCAGACGAGATTCCCCCCAACCCAGGAACCGTCTCTGCTGGACTTGGATTCATCCAGCCGGATCAACCCATGCACAGTTAGATCACATTCTAATAAACAGCAAGTGAGTAAATTCTCCCCGCAACTCAGTGTCGAGCATACATTCAACTCAGTATAGAGTAGAGAAGTATGAGACCTTCGTGAAGTTGCTGAGAAAGTTATTGGAAAGCAAGAGTCATGCGGACTGCCAAGTTGGGTATCAGATACAGCCATCAAACTTAAACTTGAAAGGGATGAGGCCAAAAAGCGGTACTCCATTTCAGAGTCTCGTCAATCTAGAGAAAGATGAAGGAACTCGAACACCAGCCTCAACAACTCTTATAAATCTGCTACCCTAAATAAGCAGATGGAAGACCTGAAGCTGGCCGACAAGATGGGGAATTACACCACGACCTGGAAAATCATACACTCGCTTTCTGGGAAGAACTCAAGGAAAGGGGTGAAAGTCAAAAAGAGAGATGGATCAGCTCCAACCATGACCATGAACTGCTTGAGGAATGGAAGGGATATTTTAGCTCACTCCTTAACAACGACAGTAGCACAGCAGCTCCATCCAGAATTTCCTGCACCAGCTGTTTCCTATTATCACTGAACCCCCAACTCGTGAAAAAGTAGTCGAAGCAATAGCAGCGATGAAGACCAACAAGGCAGCATCATTAGACTGTGCTATTACTGCTGAAGCACTTTAGGGAGGAGGGGATAACATGATTGATAATATATATGATACTCGAATTCTGTATGGAAGTATTCTCAACGCTGACACCGCCACGTCAGCAGCCATGCTCAGCAAATATACATTTTTAGGAGGATCATGGACATTTGTGGACTTCAAAAAAGCCTTCGACTCCATCAACAAGCCCGTCATGTTTTCAGTGCTGCGGCATTATGGAAGACTAAAGGTTGTGGTCATGCCATCCAGGTGCTCTACAAGGACCCCACTAGTGCTGTTATAGTAGATGGAAGTATCTCAGAGCCTTTCCAAGTAACAACTGGAGTACTTCAGGGTGATGTGTTGGCACCATTCCTGTTGGCACCATTATCCTGGTAGACTACCTTCTGAAGAAATCAACTTCTGGAATTGACGCTGGAATTGTTACCTACCCACGTCGGTCAAGCAGGTATCTTGCTAGGATGATGAATGACCTGGATTTTGCTGATGATATTGCCCTGTTGAAATCTTCCATAGCCCGGGCCTAGTCACAGTTTACTAGGACTGCAACTGCAGTAGCAGATCTAGGCCTTGTCATCAGCGCATCTAAGACAGAATATATGGCTACAAACTGTAACGCCCAACCAGCACTTGAAGTCTATGGTAGAACCATCAACCATGTCACAGACTTCAAGTACTTGGGTTCCAAGATGGGCTCTACTGTTGGAGACCTAAAAAGTAGAAAAGCACAAGCCTGGGCAGCTTTCTTTCCAAGATCGCAATAGTTGGAGAAAGTCAAATGGGTTTCGTAATATCACGAATATCCATTTTAAAAGCCAGAGGCAAGTGAGGGAGTGAAGGAGGGGTCGAGTGGTGAAAAGAGGAGAAGCGGGTGGGTGATCGAGATTGGAAGGAGGGAGGGCAGGAGGTCAAAAAAAAAAAATGAAAGGAAGATGGGGAGAGGGAGAAGGAGAGCGAGGGAGTGAGAGGTCGCATATGAAAGAATAAGTGCAGAGAAATGAAATGAAAGGAATGAATACATTGTTATACAGGGTGTCCCAAAAAATACCGAGTAAATAAAATTGAACGTAAGTCGAGAAATATACATCAAAATTAAAAAAAATTAAATGTAGCGTATAACCTATTTGATTGTGCATCACATTATGAAAATTTTATTTGATTCATTTGACTGGTTGCGAAGACTTTAACGATTACATACATGACATAATGCGCGCATAAATGCAATTTATTCCAAGTTTGATCAACAGCTTTTTCATACTCGCTCACCGCTTCCTAAGTTTGCGTCCCGGGGTTTGCGTATCTCATTACATTTAGTCCACATTATCTATTTTATAATTCCACGGTGTTATGTTGTTCATGCTTTTACTGAAGATGAATAACAGTTTGTCCGAGAAAACTTTGATTTCTGAAACTGGAAGCTTTCCAACTTGAATTCTTTTGGTTGTGCAAATATGTTATATTTTAACTTTCCAAAGAACATTTGGGTCAATATTGACAACGATCATAGTGTGCTTACAGCTTACAGCAGATTCTTGATACTATGCAACATTAATGTTGATGTTTTAAAAAAAGTTTTAACTTTGCATTACAATTTCTTGGAAATATTCCAAGAACTTTAATGTGTGAGAAATTTTTAAAGCCAGCTGGAATTCTTTATGCAACAATTCTTTATGCAACATTTATATCACCATTAACGATAAAAGATATTTTCGTACCGAGCATCATTACATCCAAGCTTTCATTTTCAATATCGTGCAGGTTTTCAAATTTGAACAAAACCGAATTAAATGTTTTGCAAGGAGCAACTTGTTTAAAAAGAACAACAGGATACCACGGAACAAAATATAAAAACCATTGACAGTAGTGCGCATTGTCTTGAATGATCTTTCTTTCAAACTTGGAATGAATTGAATTGACGCATACCTTAAGCAATCGCTCATTTCTTCGCAATCAATCAATCGATTCCAGTAAAACTAGCGTATAAAATGGTAAATAAGATGGGTTACACGCTGAATTTTAGTTTTTGGGATTCTGAAGTCTATTTCTCGGCTTACGTCCAAATTCATTCGCCCTGTATTTTTTCTGGGACACCTTGTAGAAACTAAGCATATAACAGCATTAGGCAGCCATTCAATGATGCCAAAACCTTTATGCGTTACGTAATTAAAACACCAATGCAGTCAGATGTATTTCACACACCTGCCAAACACAAGTCACCCAATGGACGTTGAATGTACACTCTCATGAATATTAATTGAACAGATTCATCAGGATCGGTATAGTAAACTGGTTAACAAAGTTCTTTGTATCTGATCCAGAATTTTCACTTACTTGTGTACGTTTCAACAACACCTGTTGTCTTTATCAACACTTGATGGGTAGTGACTGCTACTGACAACCGACGCTAGAAGTAGTTCCAGCGTTGATCTTGGAGTTGCCAGTTGGTTTTCCTCCAAGGGATTTTTTGGATCCCTGTTTCAGAAACTCATCAAATATGTGAGATAGTTGGTACTGTCCTTCGTCTCTGTTCATGGTGGTGCCCCTCCTCTTTCTTATTTCTATAGCCTCCTTTATCCAGCGAGTGTATCTATTTTGCTCCGTGCCAATGACCTCAGCTTCCCCCCAGTCAATGATGTGATTCTTGTCGACGACATGATCAGTAATGGCTGACTTGTGCGTAGTTGATAGCGACTCCTTTCTACCTGCTCTGGTGGTTACCGTTTTGCTCATTTTCTCCGCCTCACTTCTGTGCTCTTGCAGTCGCGTACCAAACTTTCTACCTCTTTCGCCTATGTAGGACAAATCGCAGTTCTTGCAGGGGATCTTATAAACCGCGTCCGTGGTGTTGTTGGGATCGCGTTTGTCTTTAGGATGTATCAGCTGTTTTCTGAGTGTGTCGTGCGGTTTCATCGCAGTAGAAATGTTGTAACTCTTCATGACTCTAGAAATTCTTTCTGTAACACCCTTAACATAGGGAAGCACAACCATGCCTTTGCTTCTGGTTTTGTCATCAGTCTTTTTGTTTACTTTCTTGGGCTTAACACACTGTAGCTGGTATCAGGGTACCCGCATGTTCTAAGGGCTTCGTTGACTTTCTCCTCTTCTTCCACTTTATCCTCCTCTTCAGTCACAACGCTATCTTTCCTGTTGTACAAAGTGCGTATCACACCAAGTTTTTGATGTAACGGGTGATGAGACTGATAGTTCAGATATTGGTCTGTATGTGTTGGCTTACGATAGACCAGTAGCTTGATAAAGGAGGCTATAGAAATAAGAAAGAGGAGGGGCACCACCATGAACAGAGACGAAGGACAGTACCAACTATCTCACATATTTGATGAGTTTCTGAAACAGGGATCCAAAAAATCCCTTGGAGGAAAACCAACTGGCAACTCCAAGATCAACGCTGGAACTACTTCTAGCGTCGGTTGTCAGTAGCAGTCACTACCCATCAAGTGTTGATAAAGACAACAGGTGTTGTTGAAACGTACGCAAGTAAGTGAAAATTCTGGATCAGATACAAAGAACTTTGTTAACCACTCTCATGAATATTGATTGGCAACATTTTCCAATATGTCAGCGGTAAATTCGGACACAATAGAACAATAAACCATGCAGTGCGTTGGTGCTAAATATACGGTAACTTTTTTTGTGTAGACTTATTTTTTACTTGGACTGTTTTTCTAATGCTGAAAATGTAGTCATATCACTAAAATTGCCACAATACATGTAGCTGTGAAAGACCCTGCAATTTTGTTAACAGGACTTTGATATTCGTCTTTTTATGGTTTCAGAGATTTCATTTTCCGTAACATTTTAAACAATTGTTAACAAATTTTGCGGGTATGGTTTTGGTTCATAATTTGTTGTTATTTCTACACTACTTGTAACAAAAATTAGCCGATTACCAAGTTTAAAAAAACCAAAAACTGCTCAGCCCGCTTGTGCAAATAAAAAAAGTAAATCCCCAAGTCACTTGTCTTTAAACAGTGACGATATACATCACCGTTTGAAAATGGAACCCAAAACAAAGTCTCCGTTAATGAAGTATCCGAAACAACAATAAGATTAATTATCACATCTAACATGTCTAAATTGGTGTGTTTCACACTGAATCTTCATTGTAATTGTTAATTGATATGAGTAGAATGTCATGATGTATGAATGAAAAAGTGTTGATATACTGATACCCGAGAATGCAGGAGGCTTCACACGCAAGTTAACACCATGAATGAATACAAAGTGATAAATCTGCAATATCTACCACAGATATAGAATGATTGATTCAATACCCTCTGATTCAATACATACAAGAAAATAACATCTTAGATGATACCAACAGTGTTCTTAAAAAAAGCACCACCACCAACAACAAAAAATAATTCTACAATGGTGAGTGTGAAGTCTCCGGAACAAAAGAGCCCATTTCATGTTTGCTGTGATCAGGAAAGTTGAAAAAGAAGGAGGAAGAACGGAATTATATCCTTGAGATAATCCCGTAGGTTATCCTGTCGCACCTATTCATAGTCCTTTATTCTCAAGTAGCTACACATCTACTCGAAAGTAGCCTTTGATGTGATGTGCCTTGCAGACTACGGTTGATTAATTTTCACTCCAGAATTGAAACCATATCCAATGTTTCTATAGATAATTCCTTGAAAGTATGACACGTGTGTGTTAAGTACCTGATGCTGCTCTGCAGGGATACCGCACGTGGATACTATAAGAAAGAAATGTAGTTTTGTAAAGATTCCAAAAAATCCGCCCATTTTGGAATATATATTAATTATTTACATGATTTAGGAGAGTGTTTTAGGATTTTGTTAGAAACGGGATGATTTTTGATCATCTATATTTTATTGTTTTAATGTATTTTCCTGTCATTTCCTGCAAACCTAATAAAGATATTTTGATAATTGAAAATAGTCTGTATCATAAATCGTAGAGGTTGAAAGCGTAACCAAGCGTGCAAAATTATTATTTGCCATGGAACTTCGGTCATATTTTATTTGAAATAAACTGGATGTTAGGATCTGCATGCATGGTATGCATGGTATTGATGGTATACAGACACTGACCTTTCCCTAAAACCAGTAAGTAGCAACTTGTGTATCACACCCGTCATGGGTTCGAACCCTTTTGTTGTATTTTATTGTTAAACCTAAATAGCGTGATTGCTTTTGAATGAGCGGCAACACACATATTTTGTTTGAGGATAGCTGGATCTATCTCCTTCTTTTACATCTTCTCTGCTGTGATAAATTACTATTTATCACAACTGAGATAAGCGATCACGTAGCCATGGCTAATCATATTATCAACTGAGGGGAGTCCAAAATCTTAGAGAGGGAGAGTGATAGGAAAGCCAGATGGATTAAAGAATCTATACAGATCAGAAAGAGGGGGCGAGGAGTAATGAACAGAGACGAGGGGGTCTACAATCTTAGTCACGTGTACGATCCACTTCTGAAGACTGCTAGCAAGACTAACATCGCTACAGGAAGTGACATAACATCCCGCCAGTCATCAGCTGTTGGAGCATCACAACAACACCAAGCTTTGATAAAGTCAGTGGCTCACTGACGAAACTGTCAGCAAGAAAAACTAGTAAGTTTTCTTCAAATTGGTTTTGACAAAAGAAAAATTATCTTGATTCGTTTATTACCAAACCTGATGAATTTGTTTCAAGAAAACAACATCTTAGATGATACCAACAGTGTTCTTAAAAAAACAGCACCACCACCAACAACAAAGAATAGTTCTATAAAGGTGAGTGTGAAGTCTCCGGAACAAAAGAGCCCATTTCATGTTTGCTGTGATAAATTACTATTTATCACAACTGAGATAAGCGATCACGTAGCCATGGCTAATCATATTATCAACTGAGGGGAGTCCAAAATCTTAGAGAGGAGAGTGATAGGAAAGCCAGATGGATTAAAGAATCTATACAGATCAGAAAGAGGGGCGAGGAGTAATGAACAGAGACGAGGGGGTCTACAATCTTAGTCACGTGTACGATCCACTTCTGAAGACTGCTAGCAAGACTAACATCGCTACCGGAAGTGACATAACATCCCGCCAGTCATCAGCTGTTGGAGCATCACAACAACACCAAGCTTTGATAAAACTGTCAGCAAGAAAAACTAGTAAGTTTTCTTCAAATTGGTTTTGACAAAAGAAAAATTATCTTGATTCGTTTATTACCAAACCTGATGAATTTGTTTCAAGAAAACAACATCTTAGATGATACCAACAGTGTTCTTAAAAAAACAGCACCACCACCAACAACAAAGAATAGTTCTATAAAGGTGAGTGTGAAGTCTCCGGAACAAAAGAGCCCATTTCATGTTTGCTGTGATAAATTACTATTTATCACAACTGAGATAAGCGATCACGTAGCCATGGCTAATCATATTATCAACTGAGGGGAGTCCAAAATCTTAGAGAGGGAGAGTGATAGGAAAGCCAGATGGATTAAAGAATCTATACAGATCAGAAAGAGGGGGCGAGGAGTAATGAACAGAGACGAGGGGGTCTACAATCTTAGTCACGTGTACGATCCACTTCTGAAGACTGCTAGCAAGACTAACATCGCTACCGGAAGTGACATAACATCCCGCCAGTCATCAGCTGTTGGAGCATCACAACAACACCAAGCTTTGATAAAACTGTCAGCAAGAAAAACTAGTAAGTTTTCTTCAAATTGGTTTTGACAAAAGAAAAATTATCTTGATTCGTTTATTACCAAACCTGATGAATTTGTTTCAAGAAAACAACATCTTAGATGATACCAACAGTGTTCTTAAAAAAACAGCACCACCACCAACAACAAAGAATAGTTCTATAAAGGTGAGTGTGAAGTCTCCGGAACAAAAGAGCCCATTTCATGTTTGCTGTGATAAATTACTATTTATCACAACTGAGATAAGCGATCACGTAGCCATGGCTAATCATATTATCAACTGAGGGGAGTCCAAAATCTTAGAGAGGGAGAGTGATAGGAAAGCCAGATGGATTAAAGAATCTATACAGATCAGAAAGAGGGGGCGAGGAGTAATGAACAGAGACGAGGGGGTCTACAATCTTAGTCACGTGTACGATCCACTTCTGAAGACTGCTAGCAAGACTAACATCGCTACCGGAAGTGACATAACATCCCGCCAGTCATCAGCTGTTGGAGCATCACAACAACACCAAGCTTTGATAAAACTGTCAGCAAGAAAAACTAGTAAGTTTTCTTCAAATTGGTTTTGACAAAAGAAAAATTATCTTGATTCGTTTATTACCAAACCTGATGAATTTGTTTCAAGAAAACAACATCTTGGATGATACCAACAGTGTTCTTAAAAACAACAGCACCACCACCAACAACAAAGAATAGTTCTACAAAGGTGATTGTGAAGTCTCCGAAACAAATTACTATTTATCATAACTGAGATTCAATACTTAGAAGCAAAGCATGAACATTGTTGTGATATTTGTTAGCTGTTTTTTCATGTCAACTTGTAGTAGTTAGCCAAATATTTTACTTTTATGATCACTTGTGGTTCAGTTCAGGTCACTTTTATTTCATCAAATTCCAACCATACAAATAAAACCAATGTAAAAAGTTCAATCGGATAATATGGTGAAGATTATAAGAATGCTATGTTGTTGTGGCAACCTTTACAAAAGTCAGTATTAAATATAAATATTAAACTGGATAAGTAAAAATATGATGCGATCAAGCAGAATCAGTCGAACTCGGAAATATTGATTTTGAGATACTGCCAAATAAAGAATATGTTTCCTTTTGTTTCCAGTTGTTTAGGATTAGGAAGGTTTTTAATCGCTAATATCTTTGGAACTGGTTTTACAATTTCAATAGTTTTCTACAAAATGCAGCTTTGTAAATGCCTTTTACTATTCTATAAGAAATTTAATATTTCCGAATTCTGACTAATTTTGCTTGATCGCATCACAAATATAGAATGATAATAAATCGTCGGCAGAGTGCTACACTATCGTAAGTGCAGTTTGGACAGTTTTACAGGAGGAGCATTTTTGTGTTTCGCGTAGCCGTTTGTTTCCAAGTAGCCATAAAATTACATGGGAATGTAAAGCAATTTGATTTTAATAATATAAACTATATAAATGGTGTTAAAGTTAATAAATCGATGAATTATTTACTGATTTAGATGTCGTAAGTGCCACATACGATAGTGTTACACTCAAATAGAAATGAGTGTAGAGTGCAACACTATCGTATGTGCCACATACTGATAGTGTTGCACTCAAATATAAATAAGTGTAGAGTGCAACACTATCGTATGTGCCACATACGATAGTGTAGCATGCATTGCTAAATTAAGATATGCATAATATCGGCTCAAATATCCAATATTTTGTCAATTTATGTTTGTTAACAAGTGTTAATTTATTTTGGCACATAATATTTACAATAGCAAGACACCTTTTGCCGTAATGTTATCTCTCAAGATTAATTACTGAATCTAAAACTAAAAACACTGGATTTATCGTCTCTATTACCAGTCATGGGAGCTATGAACTTAGTCAGCATGGCGACAACGCATACAGCCGTCAGCGTCACAGCCAGTGATGTGTTAGAGACTGTTTTGCACTTACGATGGTGTAGCATTCCGTGATTTTGTTGTTTAGGCCCAATAAAGTAGCGTATGTGGCACATACGATGGTCTTGCAACAAATGAAAACAAAATTAGCGTGCAAGACTATCGTAAGTGGCACATACGATAGTCTTGCATGCATTAATTAAAATTGCATTGCACTTACGATATTTTATTTTATTAATTAAAAAATAATTAAGCATTTTTGAAACTTAAAACCTGGTTTAAAATGTGCGTTTTTATATGGCCTTCCATAATTCGTCAAAATCTCATTTTGGCCAAAAATGTCACTTACGATAGTGTAGCACTCTGGCGACGAAATACCCTCTAGATCACTGCTAGTGGACTTGGGTAGTGTACTCCGATTGTAGGGTAAGTTTTTCGCTAGAGGTCATGAAAGGTCATACAGGGATAAAAAAAAAACCTGAAATGCTTCAATCTTGTTGAAAGATATATCAAATTATTCGTCTGATGACAATGATTAAAAAATGTATAGTTTGTGCAATCCACGGCTTATCGTTATTGAGTTATCATACAAAAACCTCAGTCATTTTTAGGCTAAATGACACGTTTTTGGGTGTACATGGACCCCTCAATATTTGTTAACATCCTGTTTTTACACGATTGTATTCTACATTGTTAAAATGAAATAACCTGCACTAAGAAATCAAGACTTTGAGTGCTGTAATTCTGTCAAAATTCGTGATTTTGAATAAAGCGTATTACGATGAAAATATTAGATACGAGATGTTCATAACACAGTAACTACATGGCTTGTGGCCGGACGGTTATACACGGTTATACATCAAAGGATCGTGCCTTAGCACAACTGAAGAGAGCGCCGTCAAACACCATGAACAGTGACGAGGGGACACATTGCCCTAGTCACATTTACACCCACTTCTGGGCGCTGCTGCTGTTGATGTACAGAGGTTGGATCGAAAAACATCACTCTGAAGATAGCCATCGCCCAAGATGGTCAAAACTGTCAGGTCAGTAAAAATTAATATAGATGATTTTGACAAGATGACATTTATATTATAACTTCGATTGCCGGTACTGGCCCTGAGCTTTGCATTGGTTTGTCTAGGTCTATCCATACTCTATCCATCAAGGTGATAACACTGTTTAACAAAAATGTGCCACCAGCAGCGTAAAAAGACATGCGGTAGTCACCAGTAACATCATAAACATAACCTAAAAACAGAAAAATAAGAAATAAACGAACATAATAATTGTTGGTGTTGGCTTAAAGGGGGATAACCCTCTTAGTTTTGGATATGGATTGTCTTCAAACTTATATACAATTATTTCAAATATCATCCCCTTAGCGTTGCGTCATTCACGAACTATATTACTTTGAAAAGCCTTGATCAAAAAATGAAAAAAGCTCATGGGCCAAGTTGAATCTTGTTAAAATCGAAAATCGTACACTAGCAGACTAAATTTCACGCGATCACGCCTAAGTTTAACAAAACAAAAATGAACATTATTGCTTTTTATTTGGCGGTGTAACTCAAAATTTTGCTCATTTCAACACCAAATTCGATTGTTCCAGTATATTATGTACCTAATTTAATGACTGAGTGGGCCATGTATAACAATAGCCAGCGAGTGACTATCGTTTTGAGTGTTTTAACACGGTATACAGGCAATACGCCAGTGGATAGCGCCTTTTGTTATCTGCGTGGTGACCTTGCAATTAATGAGCCTGTAAAAGCGTTCACTTCACGCAAAATGTAGTATCAACTTTCCCAAGAAACACTCGTGTTTTATCTGAAAAGTACCTACAGACAAGTAGAATAAAAGTACACTGTCGTGTATTGCGTGGGTAGCAAATTATTAATTTCTTATTCCTTGTTCTATCTGCAGGGTCATGTCGCTTCTAACAGTATTTATGTTTAGTATTCCATTTTTTAAAACTTTATTTTAATTCAGCATTTGTCAGAAAGTTCCAACAGTCCAATGATGTCTCATGAATTCCAACCAGATCGATTTGACTTACCCATAAGAGGAAGAGCAACTACAGACGCAGTGTTGGCCAATATCACTTGGATTCCAAAGGTTCTCTTAAAATAGTCAACTCCTACCACTTCTCTAAATATCAACGGTTTTAGTACATTATATGTGGATGCTGAAAATCCAAGAACTATAGCAAAGATTATTAATGTCACATAGGTCTTGGCGTGATGTGTTCCCACAAAACAGGATAATCCGGCTATTCCTAGGAGTATGCTTCCCATGTATAATGGTGACATGATTTTTTTGTCAATTATTGGGCCAAACCCAAGACGTCCTATTAATCCAGATATGCCAAAGATAGAAAGAAGAAACGAGGCGTCTGTTTTTGGTATACCGAGAGAAATGGCGTTTGAAACAAAGTACATAAGTGCTGAGAAGTACCCAAAACCGGACAATGTGGACGAAAACATGCATATCATTACAAAACGAATGGATAGAACGTCCGTGTAGGATTTCACGAATGCTTTTAAATGCGTCCTTATCTTTTGGGATAAAGTCGGTTTTAAATTCCTCATACTTCCATTTTCTGTGTCGATATTTTGTTTATTTTCAGAAGTAGGAGTGGGTTTATCATATGATCCCATTATTGCCATGTTAGTCACTTCATCTTGATTCGTTCGATATAGGAGGGTTGACACGCAGATATTTCCCAGGATGCCCCCGCAAATCAACATGGCTCCCCGCCATGAATATTCATCATTTAAGTACCGTATCAAAGGAGCCAAGCTGAACAATCCTACGCTGGAACCTGCGTAAGCTATTCAATTGCAAGAGCAAGTTTCTTTTGAAGTAGTAGCCTAGTACAATAGTACTGGTGGTGAATGATAAACCAATGCCAAACCCTGTAATAAAGAGAAGAACATAAAGTAAAACTTCTTTAGTTAGCAGCACTGTCCGATGTCGTGAATTGGTATGAGAATGACGTTTAATAAATGTTCTAGGGTGTATTACTGATTATGATTCGATTTCGTTCTTCAATACAAAGGGGACTTTTTAAAACTCACTCTACGATTGATTTAAATGTTCATTCAGTGATCCCAGCGAAAGTGTAATATATTGGCATATTGCTTAAAAGTGAAATGAAAAATATTTGGCATCCAGCACAAGAAATCTGTGAGAATGCATACAAGATTCTTGCACAGATGATAAAACGGTGCTGCTTTTCACTTTTCACGCACTTTGATGGTCAAGAAACAGGTCTTTTTCTACAATATTCCTCTTACTCTTTGGGAATTATCATCTGCACAAGGATCTTGTACTCATTCTCACAAATTTCTTTCTTGGGCTGGGTGCCAATTATTGGGCTGCGAATGTGGTGCAGGAAGCTGTTCCATGTAGAGTATGGAAGTAAACCTGTGTGTAATTTTGGTTCATTTTGATGGACAGGGTTTTAAGATATGACCTTGTGAAAAATTATAGGTTTCTTTTGAGCTCAGTTTATATTAATACTCACCCATAACGGCCATGACGATGTAAAGATGAACAATATGTGTGATCCAAATGGAACATATGAGTGAAATAGACACAATTAATCCACTGAAAAATGATTGCAATCGACAGCTTACGTACGGACTGATTACACTGGATACCATGCCTGTAAGTAACAATAAGACAAAACGAATCCACTGAAACATGGTTGCCAATTACCAAGTGAGTAAAAGACACAACCTATCCACTGAAACATGCTTGCCACCGATAGCTTACGGACTAATTACACTGGCTACCAGGTTTGTAAGTAAAAAATACATGGTCTATTACCAAGTGTGTGAAAGACCCAACGAATCCACTGAAACATGCTTGCCATCGACAGCTTACGTACGGACTGATTACACTGGATACCAGGCCTGTAAGTAAACAATTGAATACATGGTCTATTACCAAGTGTGTGAAAGACCCAACTAATCCACTGAAACATGCTTGCCATCGACAGCTTACGTACGGACTGATTACACTGGATACCAGGCCTGTAATTAAACAATTGAATACGTGGTCTATTACCAAGTGAGTGAATGACACAACCAATCCACTGAAACATGCTTGCCATCGACACCTTACTTATGGACTGATTACACTGGATACCAGGCCTGTAATTAAACAATTGAATACGTGGTCTATTACCAAGTGAATGAAAGACCCAACTAATCCACTGAAACATGCTTGCCATCGACACCTTACTTCCGGACTGATTACACTGGATACCAGGCCTGTAATTAAACAATTGAATATGTGGTCTATTACCAAGTGAATTAATGACACAACTAACCCACTGAAACATGCTTGCCATCGACACTTTACTTACGGACTGATTACACTGGCTACCAGGCCTGCAATTAAACAATTGAATACAGAAAATGTGCAAAACTGACAATTGTCTGCGCTCATCTCATTGCTTTGAATGAATGAATGAATGAGTGGGTTAATGTATCAATAAAAGAATAAATGAAAAGTTGTTTGCAGTATATGTAAATGAAAAGTACTAGGATTAGCAGTTCTACAGGTGGATCGAAATGGATCAACGCAAGTCAATCTCTCTTGCTGGCCACCGGGGCTGGCCACTTCTTCATAGTGGTCATTTGCAAGAAAGTTCTAATCAACCGTGGTTCAATTATCAGATCTGGATAAGGCTCGAGCTATTGGTCAGTTTGAGGCTGGCATACCTCAGAATCAAGTTGCGACAACGTTTGGAGTTTCCCGCAGTCATGGCAGTATGATCTACAGGCTAAATTCCCAGTTTTGTCAGACCGGAGATGTCAAAGACAATCCCAGAAGTGGCCGCCCAAGAAATACAACTGCTGAAGAAGACCGGCACATCAGGTTGCCAGCACTTCGAAACCGTAGACTCATAAAACAGTGTGAATATTCCTTACTCATGTTTACCTCCTTCATGTCCTTGTCTTTCAAAGACAGTTACTCAACCAAGTAATAAGTTATGGTCATAAATTTGGTATTATTTTTGACAGGAAAGAACAATGTTTATATTAATATGAAACAATATGGAAATAAATTTCAAATATTTCTGATATATAGCCGTTTTGGAACGTTTCCACTTTTTTGAGGAGTTTATAATACAAAGTGAGTGAAAGAACAACTAATCCACTGAAACATGCTTGCTATCGACAGCTTACATACGGACTGATTACACTGGATACCAGGCCTCCAGGCCAGTCCTGTAATTAAACAATTGAATACGTGATGCTTGCCATCGACAGCTTACGTACGGACTGATAACACTGGATACTAGGCCTGTGATTAAACATGATTGAATTCGTGGTTTATTACCAAGAGAATGAATAAAATATTGAATGTTTATGAGCACAATTTCCTCCTGTATTGTTTTTTCTTACCTGAAATTCCCCATCCACCGATTGAAAGAGCACTACACCAGCCTACTGCCTGAGCACTGGCTTCAAAATCTTCCTGCCAATCTACGTAGAACACTCCAGTACATTGTAAGAAACCCATACCCAAAGTACTCGTTACAAATACACCAAACAGGACCACCCAACTCCATCCGCTGTCCTTAGAAGATTTCATGATTTCAGTCCAGTGATTTCAGTCTAGATATGTTAACATGATAGTAAATAACATAAAATAAATTAATGCACTGCGCTATTAAAGATTTAACTATAATATTATTATTCTTGGAGAGTCAATAACGTTACTGTGCATTGGGTGCAGCTCAAATCGCAAGCTTTCGCAAAGCCATTGACGTACTCTTTGGCCACTCGACACGCGTTGACATCACTGCCTCACCAAGAAGAAAAACAGTATAGAACGAGAAGATGGGTTTAGTGTTGTAGTCTTGTCACTCGCTTCACACCACTGCGAAACGGGTTTAAATTCCTCGCGTTGCTACACGTGAGTAAATAAATAAATAAATAAATAAATAAATAAATAAATAAATAAATAAATAAATAAATAAATAAATTTGCAAACTTACACTTTCCAGACTGGGTTCCTCCATCCATTCACAATGTATGATAAGACTAGTCTGCAACACTATAGTGTCTGATAATCGAATGTCTAGATCGTCTTCATGACATGAAAAACATAATTCCCAGAAAAGGACTTTATTTATTATGTAAATCACCAATTTTCATACCCTAAAGGCATGACAGAAATTTGTACTGATTACACTGGATACCAGGCCTGTAAATGTAGAATTCGCAGAAAAGGACTTTGATTTATTATGTAAATCACCAATTTTCATGCCTCACAACTTTTTGTTAAATCCTAAATAGCCTTTTAAATACCTCTACGCGTTGAAGGTCGAACTATTTTATAATACCTCTAACTGCATCAATTTCATAAAATCGTGATGCACACGAGGCTTTGCACGTGACTTCTTTTAATATATAGCAAAAAGGCTTCCTGTTAGTCTGATAAGAAACAAAAACAAACAAACAAACAAACAACATTAATACAATAGTAGCAACAAAATGAATGCAAAAAGTCATTTTCCATTAGAGAGTTGGAGACTCACAGAGCAGCGGCAGAACAGCGAAGAAATTTGCGGACAGTCAAATTAAAGCCATTTGGGGATAAGGTATATCCCTAACTTAATGCTTTAAGGGTACACGATGTATTGTTGGTCGAAGCAGCCAAAAAATCGATTTTATTATCTAAATCAATATATTATTGAAAAATAACACTTTGATGTTTTGCAAAAGTTCATTCTGCAAATCATATACTTCGAATGTTTGCTTGATTTATTGTTGTCCACAGGACCTTCAAAAGTATGTCTGTGATATTTGAATTCTTCTACACACTCGCTGAGACTATGGAATGATCAATACAGTTTTTGCCAAAACAATCGCAACAGTTGAAAATAGTAACCTTAAAGCAACACACTGCAGGGTTTATTGTTCTATTGGGTCTGATTAGAGCGCTGACATATTTTAAAATGTTGCCAATCAATATTCATGAGAGTGTACATTCAACGTTCAGTTTTTGAAATTGGGTGACTTGTGTTTGGCAGGTGTGAAATACATCTGACTGGATGTTTTAATTACGTAACGCATTAAAGGTTTTGGCACCATTGAATGGCTATCTTGTACTGTTATGTGTTTAGTTTCAATTATAATAATTATTTGCATTAGATTTCATGGGGAGGGTGGGGCGGCAAGTTTTGGCGGCAAAAATTCCCCCCTTTTTATGTATTACTATATTTAGAGTTCGGTAGGCGAAGGTTTTTTTTTTTACTCATCAGTGGGCGATGTTTTTTTCATCCCACAAGTGGGCGATCGAAGTTTTTTTTTCTTCAAACAACTCCCACCCCCCCCCACACACACACACAACAATGAAATCTAATGGTGCGTCCCCAACCGCTCTAGTTTTAAGATAGATGAGTAATATTGTAATGATATATTCATTATTGTCAAGGTTGGTGGAATTTATATAATTCTGTTCCTAAAAATATCATTCATGAAAACTGGCCTTCGGGTATTCTTTGTTACTAACTTCTGTTAGAAAACGGTATTAAATCTAAATACTAAAAATGAAGGACGACGTGAATCAATGTAAAAGAAAGAGATCGAAATTACAAGTTGATTACACACTAGGGTAGCTACAGACTCTGTTTGTTATACGTAGAATATTTATGGTAGCTACAGACTCCGTATGTTACGTAGTTTTAACGTGTACCGGGAAAATTATATAAACATCTAAGTAATTAGCCCCTTTGTTAATGTCCTTTGTTCTAAAATCGTTGATCGTATGCCAAAGGTAGGATATGCATTCGAAGCAGCATTTATTTCTGCGCATTATGACACCTCATTTGTTGCGATGGTCCCAATATTGATGTCGCAGTGTACCCCAAGATTTGAAAGTTGCAGCAAAATCCTATTGCCTCAGTGTCCATGGAAGGAAGTGTTTGCAACTCTTATTGGAGTAGTCTTCTTGTTTCGTGAATGTGGTCAAAACATTTGATAATCAATTAAATAAATATCATTATTCACATCAGTGGTCATTGTTTACTTAATCCCATATTATAACATGACAAGTTCAATGTTTTGGGGGACCAAGAAGGTCACAAGAAGTGGAAGACCAAGGGTTACATCTGCTGGTAACACCTCCCAAGCATGACATTTTGAATCTAGCTTTACCACTGAAATGACAACTTGCAATTGTAGGCCATTTAGGACCTTGGTGGTCAGAAAAAATAGTTATTGAAATCTTCATGTTACAATTCGACATTACATGAAAATGATCACTGATGTGAATAATGACAATTGTTATTGATTATCACATGTTTTGATCCACTCCAAGAGCATGCAAAAGGGTAATCCAATGACAGCTGAACAGATTTCCTTCCATGGACACTGAATGCAAGGCTAGGCAGTAGGATTTAACTGCAACTTTCAAATCTTGGGTTACGCTGCGACATCAATACTGGGACCTTTGCAACAAATGAGGTGTCATAATGCGCATAAATAAATGCTGCTGCGAATGCATATCCTGCATTTGGCATACGATGAACCATTTTAAAACAATAGACATTAATTAAAGGAGGTTAATTAGTTTTTGATAGATGTTTATTTTGTTACTACAGGGTGTTGCTTAATTCATAAGGAGTTGCCCAATAATTTCTAAGAGTGGTATATTTAGTGAGTGTTCTTGCATGCAATGATGAACGCCTTTTGATATCTTCTTGCATGCAATGATGAACACCTTTTGATATCTTCTTGCATATTTTAACTATACAGGCGGCTTATACTTCAATTACTAATTTAAAAACAAAACAAAAACAAAAAACACGGATAATTTGCAAATGTTCTTATGTACAAATCCAAACATATTTCGGTATAAAGATTTTAAACATACCTCAAAATGACTGATCAACTCTCACACTCCTCGTCTGTTTCATGCTGATACTCGACGTTGGTGGCGTTTTGGAGTGGTCATAAATGTGGGGTAGGAAGTGGTTCATAGTGCACTTACGTCCACGGCGAATTCACCGTGACCTTTCCAGCCATAAACCCGCTTATTAAAGATTAAACCGATATATGCAGTACTAAACCATTATATAGTAATCTATTGTCCAATGCAAATTTATTACCACCTGATAATATTGATCCAATGAGCGACCGAATTGTATACGGACGACTAATCCAATAGATAATGACTCTATTGACATGTACGAGCGGAGCTCCACTGACCGAGTTTTGGGATATTTTTTCACTGGTTTGCAGCTGTTTGCTGTCATTTACTCATCAAGGCGGACCACCGTTATTATAAGGACTATGCCAATTATTTAAAGATTGACATGTAGAGAATAAGCCATAATTGATTGACAGAAAGTACTAAATGTGTACCTATGACGGTTTTATGACACCAATCTTCAAAATACGATCAAAAAATGGCTGTCCGGTGAAGTAAAATGTGCATTGGAATAACACGGCGAGTTTGGATAGATGGTAGGATTTCTTTTAATAAAAATGGTATGTTCCCCGTTATTAAAGCTTGTACCGGGTTGAAGATTCAGATATTTGGAAAAGAATAAGTAATTGAAACATAGAGAAAGTACTAAAATCATAGCTTTTATACTTTTTGATATATGATACTAACTAGTTCATCCCCACCACACAGCGCTACCAGTAGGGTTCAATTGCCCCTGTGTTGTGTGCATACATGTAGTTAACAATAACTGCATGATGTGCCCTCGTCTCGGTTGAAAGTGTTGGCCCCCTTTTGCCGGATCAAGATGGCTTCCTTAAGGGACGGTATGAACGTTTGGACAGTATTTATTGTGGGACATTAGAGCACATCAGACATATCGAATTGAATTTTTTTGGAATTTGCAATGTAATACACATTTTATGGCAAATGATTAAAATTGATATTTTTGATATTTAACAGTACTCGAAGTAAACTTTATAAATCTGATGATTTATACTTACAGTGTATGTAGGTGGGATGAAAGCCGACGATCAATTGAAAATGTGGACCTGTCGTATTGTAGATACGGATTTTTTTCCCCAAAACACCAAAAAAAATTAGGTCTTTTTGGGAAAAAATGTATATCTTCAATATGAAAGGTCAAAATTTTCAATTGATCGTCGGCTTTTCATCCCAGCTACATACACTTTAAGAATATATCATTAGATTTATAAAATTTACTTCGAAGACTGTTATATATCAAAAATGTGAAAAATATCAAATTTTAAATGTGAAAAATATCAAATTTTAATAATTTGTCATAAAATTTGTATTATATCGTGAATTTCAAAAACGAAAATTATTTGATATCAGAAAGACATTCTTCGTATTCAGAATGCAATTCGATATGTCTGATGTGCTCTCATGTCCCACAAAAATACTGTCGAAACGCCCAAAACGCTCATTCCAGATCCCTTAATATGTCTTCGTTTTCTGTTTTGTTCTTTGTCTCTGATTTTTGCGTCTTCCCAACCAATTACGTGGTTTTCCTCCGCTATATGGTCTGTTTTGTTTACCTCTCCTGTAACACACACCTTTCTCTGAGATCTTGTGAACGCCTTACTAGAGGCTTCGGTCTTATGTTTAAGTTCTTTTAGGCGTGTTCTAAATACCCTCGCGGTTGCGGTTTCCCCTATGTAGGATTTTACACAATGAGACAAGGTATCTCATAAACACACTCTGCTGTTTGTAGTATGTCGCGCTTGTCTTTGGGGTGTACCAGTATGTTCCTAAGGGTCTGATGCGGCTTGAATGATGTCTGAAATCCATGTTTCTTAAACACGCGTCTAGCTCGCTGGGAAAGCCTCTCTTTGTAAGGGAGGAAAAACACATAGTGATCAATACCTTCACTTCCAATCCCATCACCCACTCCAACACAAACTCAGTGTCATGCATTCGTACCTTAATGGACAGAAAGGACAAAGTTATTACGGAAGAGGCAGATCAGCTTGTTGAAGAGAACAAAATCAAAGAAGCCCTGAAATTATGTGGTTACCCTAAATGGGCATTTAAAGATGTTAACAAAAAGACGGCAAAGAAAAAAAACCAATCGCAGACAACCACCATGGAAGCTCATGGATTCACATCTGATCAAGAAGTGTTCTCTTGTTTCAGGTTGCAAAGAGTACAAGTAGGATTGAGTTCATATTGGTTGAACCTGGCACGGTTTGACTGTAGAGTATAAGTTCCAGTAAGCAACTTCGCCTTGACACATGCAGCTTTGACATCTCTCGGATTCGGTTGGCGCCAGTTGCACTGAACTCCATAATGAGGTCTTCTACTGTCTATACCGACATTCATATATCTCATGGATGACTTGTGTGCGGCAGATTCACTCCATCAAGTGTGCCAAAAATGCCAGATGGCGTCATCGATTTCTCTTTTCCAGGCGTCTGTACCAGGTGGATCCAAGATTACTTGAATAGCATTTCTCAAACCATATTTGGACAATATGTGGTCACTCTGAACAAACCAGCTACTAGATGAATTCTTCTTGAATCTATAAGCTGCCTCAGTGCCAATTCTCTTTCTATGCCACCATTTCTGGCGATACTTACACCACCATTTCTGGCGATACTGAGAGCTTTTCACTCCATCCAAGCCTGAATTAGGACTTCACCCAAGAGCAAATAAACAGCTTCATCGGCTGTCCTATCAGGCAGATGCTGGATGGATTTGAGAATTTTCTTGCCATTTTGTTGAGCTGATTAATTTTTTCTTGTCTGAGGCATACCGAGAGATATCTGGGATAGATAGGCTATTATGCTGACAACAGTTTTGATGAAAGACATGGGTTGACATCATTATAACCATGCGAACCCGTGCCCATCATGGGATACGTAGTTCGTTTGGCCATCATGATTCTGTTCTCTATTCTGCAGAAGCCCCAAGTGTGTGCATGATGACGACATCTGCAGAGGATTACAATCATAGAGAAAGGGTTAATTTCTTGAAGGACTTCACTTGGAGTGTAAAGTTATAGACAAGCACAGCACTCTTAGTAGGATGGATGGCATATCTTTCATTGGCAGCATATTTTTCTACCATACTCAACATTCTGCAAATCAGTTGCATTATCTGCAGCTAAATTAATGTGCTCCAAGATATAAGTCCCTGCAATGTGAGAGCCTATACTTTCCTCTTCAAGATTCAGCAGCAGGTCATTAATAGAACTCTTGTACATGGTGTGGAAACGATATACGAATTACGATACCACCTTGACGAACACCCTTGTCGATCTTGAATACTTTTGACATTTCTCCTTCTACCCGAACTGCACTGTAGGTTATACCACGAATCAATCAGTTTCCATGTTCCCGGTTCAAAGCTGTTCAATATCAGCCAGAAAGAGTTCCGCTTAAGACAATTATGATACACCATATTAAACGCTTTCTTCACATCCAAGGATGCCAAGTATAATTCCTTACGGTTGTCTTTTGCCTCATTGACCAATTCTGAAACCAGAAGGGCAGCATTTGTAGATGACAGACCTCTGGTAAATCCCATCTTAAGATGGGATTGTTGAGAGTCAAGCGTTGACCGGATACGTTTCAAAGAATATGTTCAAGCAGCTTCCCCAGAACATTGGTAATAGTAATGCCTCTGTAATTATCCTTGAGTCTATAACGTCCTTTTTGGGTAGAGGAATAATGAAGCCTTCCATTTGCACTTCTGGAACACGGTCTTCCCTTAGGACTAAGACTAGTGAACAAAGGAGCTATGAGCCAAAATGTCTGAAGCATAATGGCGTGTTCAGCAGCAGACATAATTATTTTGTCCAATTCTTTGCCGCGATTTAACTTCTTCATTGCCTCACGGATTTCTGGAGATGTGGTGTCATAAGATGAGTCGATGTACTCCAGATTTTCTCTAATTATTGAAATATCTTCGTCAACCATACCTTTGTATTTGTTGTCAAAAGTTGGGTCTTCAGTTGGTGCAGATAATCCTTCAAAATAATCAGACCACGGACCAAGCATCACGGATGTCATTCTTGTCTGAAATCAATGTATCTCCCACCATCAGTTCTTCACACGTGTTGATTTCCTCTGTGTTCTGATGAGTTTGTAAAAAAGCTGTGTGTCCTCCTCTAGACCCTCCCTCGGGTCCGTGGAGAACGACTGGTAATATAGATTACATAGCATTAAAAATCAAATCAGCGCTCAATGGACTTTCGCGTTCACTTATAATACGAGTATATTTCTATATTGCTGCATGGTTGACTGTGGTGGGTGTAATTAGTGGCGTCGATTTGTGGATGAAGAGGAATGGGTTTTTGGCATTGAAGAAAATAAGGGGGGGAGTTGGCATTTCTTTTCATAGGGCATTACGTAATTATTTATTGTTACATTATCCAGAGATGGAACCGAACCGAGACTGGGGCCAGTCTAGTCCTCCTCATGTGCTTCCATGAGTGCCGAATATTCGGTTTCCCTCTGACTAGCAGCCTCTTGCCTTTGAGTTCTTTTCAATTCCTTCTTGCAGAACTTGTTGAAGATTACTGCAGGATGATCTTTATCCCAAAGGAAGTCCAGATTCCTTAACGTTGGCGTGTGCATTCTTAGCTCTTTTGACTGCGTGGGCAATGCTCCGCGGTCTGACCCTTTTCTTACACGGTTTCTTGACAGGGATGTGGGCTTTGACAGCACGGTCAATGATTTTAAGCTATTTTAAACAGGCAATCAATTACATATGCAGCGGGGTTATCCTCGATCCTCTGTAAACAGTTGGAAGTTATTATGTTTCTGAATAATTGCATATATATACCCAGACAGGTTTGCTTTCTTCCAATTGGGTTGAAGACTTGTGGAAACCATCTCGCACCGTTCGCCCTTCCTTACCCTTCTAATATCAATCTTAAACTTCAGCTCGGCAATTAAGAGTTTATGATCAGATGTATCAATAGCCACATCTTCAACTCGAACACTCCCAAAGCAACTGCTTAGAACAGAGGAGGTCACAAAACGATCAATTGTCGATAATCACATACCACCACCATGCACAAACGACGGACCGCTGTCCGGGACCGCTGTACCTCTGTAGTAGGAGTTAGGGATGACCAACTTGCAAAAGCGTTGTAGAGCTCTGTCTAGAACTGTGACAAGGGGATCGAGCGGGCAAGCATTCAAATCGCCACATACGATGATCCTGTGATCACTCTGGACTTTGATCACAATTACAGCAATCTGGTCCAAAACATCTTCGTATTCTTGAAGTGAGATTCTCTATTGCTGCCAATGATGCGAAAATCTGCATCATCAATGTCTATATGCCATGCCGTGGTTATTCATTCTCACAGTGAAAATGAATAACCACGGCATGGCATATAGACATTGATGCAGATTTTCGACGCGACTTTGAAGATCATTATGCAATATCGCAATACCTCCATACCCACGCCGTCTTTGAATGGGTGAGATAGGATTGTCACCATCAACTGACTTTGATGAAAGTCAGCCCCCGGAGTCAGCCAAATCAGAAAGATCAACGGCCTCAATGCCCTCAAAATCAAAAACCCAATGCTCAATGCGTAAGATGGGGCTTTTATTCGGAAGTTGGAGTAGAAATTTTGGTTACGTTTGTATGGAGGGAGCGGAACCAATTTGGTTGCTGTGGACTGGAGACTACGGTTCTTGTTCAATTGTGTTTTTTCTTCTTCGGCAAATTGCTTTCCAAAATTTATTGAGCTGTACATAAACATTTATTCATTTATTGGAGCTTGACACTTGTCGATTTGCCAAGGTCTTTTTAGTGATAGGACTTTGTAGTAGGGATGACCAATGAACCATCAACTTGATTAGAACACTCCCATAGACATGCAGGGAGCTCAACTGTGCACTGCTTGCACATACATTTCTAAATTGATCTCATTCTTTTATTTTTCAATATTTTTCTGTAAAATTTGGGGAAGTTACTGCCAATTATATTTTGAAACTATCTTGCAAATTACAGCAACATAACTTATTTTGTTTTTCTGTAAGTGCGAGTCAAAATTGGTCCATCGCCACAGTGCGCTTAATTGCCATTGGCTGAGTTTAGCACTGCTCAAGAATGGCACAAAATATTCAAATCAGTAAGATCAGGTGAAAAACGTGGCCTACTGAGCTGTAATTTGGCAGAGTTGCCAGTAATACCTCTATCATACCCTCTGTAAAAAGGTTAAAAAATTGAACAAGTAGATCTCGAGTTACAAATTAAATCACCAGCTTCCCTTTGGAATTTTTATATTCCTTTCAAATCATGTTAAGAAGACACCTTTCTGAACATAAATGTGAAGTTTCGTGCTCATTCGATGTATTGTTCACCTGATCTTAACCCTAAACGTTTTCTTATATTTAGGCCTATAACATCTACAACTTGCTGCTGGCTATACCTTGTTTAGGACTTTCAAAAGAAGTACCTGAATGTGCAACCATAACTGTTTCAAAATAGCCCGCGATAGTCATGCAGGTAACTCCGAGGTCAAGCATTGAATTGGTTTGAACAAAGATACTCATAATGTATTGAGTGCTACTTTGGTTTGAATGAGGAATACTACAGGAATACACATGAGCATGATGAGGATAATCTCTATTGTTGTGAATGAGTCAATGACCTTCAAAACTTAAGATTTTGTTTACATACACCTACTAATTGGTCATATTAAACCCAATAACATTGAAATTCTTGGTTGTGAAAAAAAAAAGTTCACCTACTTAGTGCAATTTTGATTTTGTGCCATATCGGCTATCTTGGATGATTTTTGGCAAATGTCCTCTAAATGCATGATTTCAATGCCTTGGTTTGAAAAAATAAGTTATGCCAGTGACTAGTTAAGTGCCATTTCATAAGAAACCCTTTGATACTTTCACAATATGCTTGTTTCATGTTTGCAAATATGTTAAAATAAAGAAATATATAAAGGTAAATATATGCTTATGCCAATTTTGCTCCCAACTGCTATTTTTGGACCTTGTCATTTTATTTCGTTCCAATGACCGGTCAGAATGGGAAACTTTGATAATTCATATTTCGAAAAGTTTTTGACCGATTTTGACCATTTAACCACCAAAATACTTCTGTTGATTAGTTCTACTCAGAAAACAATCTTTTGTAGCAATAGGGTCAACATGAAATTTTGATGGTTATCCCTATTTGTAGTTGTAATGTAAGAATTATTTTCTTTCAATGAAGTTCATTCGGTAATAATCATCTCAAAAAAAGTAACTAACACCCCTTAAATAATGGCCATTATTCAAAAACGGACGATTGTATTACAAATCTGTAAAATGCGTTGGAAACAGAATTTATTTCTGCGCATTTTGAAACCTCATTTGTATCAATTGTCTAAATATTGACGTCACAGCGTACATTTAAATCAATGTAACCCAATATTTGAAAGTTGCAGTAAATTCTCTTGATTTGTATTCAGTATAATGGAAGGAAATCTGTGCAATGATATTTGAGTGTTTTTGTATCGTTGTAAGTGCAACTTTCAAATCTGGACCTCGTTACATTAAATTGACCAGTGTTTTGTTTTCTGGGCTATCGTATCAAATGAGGTGTCAAAATGCGCAGATATAAATTCTGCTTCCAACGCATTTTACAGATTTGTAATAAAATAGCCCGTTTTTGAATAATGGCCATTAGTTAAAGGGGGGGGGGTAGTTCCTTTTTTGAGATGTTTAAATACACGGCTTTCGGCTGAACCACTGGCAGGCTATGTTGGCACATAGGTTAGCACATCAATGACAATAACAAAGGTACCAAAATCTAAATTTTGATGATTTTTACGATCGTCCGGATGAGCACTGAATGGGCTTTAAAATCAAGTTTTGTGAACTACACGTATATATTTTACGATGACCAAGAACAGGCAAAACAAAACACTTGATTTTTAGCAACTAAAAGGGAACATGCCTATTAAAGAAATATTGTAACATTTCCATAAAATAAAGACTTGTATTTCTTTTCCATAAAATGATACTTTTCACTGTCAGATATCTCTCTATAAATTTTCAGCCAAACAAGAAGGTTCATGTTCATACGATTTAAAAAAATGGTAAAACAGACAACACATTTTTATCATTTGTACAATATATTTTATTTGACCAGTGCTTTTAAATTAGTTTGCAACAACTACTAGATTATCAATAAAGAAGTCCATAATGACTTCCCATACTCTGCCCAGCACATGTGTCCTACAAAATAGTGAAATATTATGTCTTCATTCAGAGATGCAGCCTATATATAGAATGACCATCACAGCCAGGATCAGCTAATCATGCTTCAGAAGTTCATATGGGACCATTAGCAGCAATGTTACTTGTCCAGGGGAATTTGAAGCTAGCTCAAGTTTTCCCCCAAGAACAGAAATTGACACTGTAGTGGCTCAAACTTGTACCATAATGCTCAAAATTTGTACCATCATACTTAACAATCTGGGTTGTTCACATTGGAGCTACATGTATTCCATTATTATTATTATTGAAATCCAAACACCCACTATGGAAGAATTGACTTTTATCTCCCACACTGAGGTAGATATTTCAAATAGTCGCCCATTCAGGTAACCCTGTTTGAAATTCCCACCCCCTGTGGTCATGTCTTCAATATGGGATGTATGGAGTTCAACTGATTGTCAATTTGGGGTTGAGTTTATGATATCCAAGTGCTACTGGATGCCTGAAATGATCCCATGGAGTGTGATTTATAACACCTGAAAATGTAGAAAGGATATTTTAGTTTAATTAAATCAGACTCCTTAACAGCACTCCTAAAACAAATTCAGCAGAGCAGTTTGTAGCACACCTGCATTATTTAATACTCAACCCCTGTTGAATAATAGTGCCAATACAATAGCTATTTAAATTTAAAGCAGCCAACCCAGTAGGAAGGGGATTATAATTTATAACCTTTGGTGTTATCATTTTGATGTTTCCCCAGTGCATTATTAGTACTACTAGACGTCTTTGTAGAAATGAGACTCAATCCCTTCCATTGGTACAAACTTTATGAATGGATTCATCATTCAAGATATTTGGCAAGCCCTGATGAATATAGGCGCATCGTTGACTAATGCCCCCATTGGATATGACCTGTCACATGGAACATAAACAGTTCTGATATATACAATAACGAGATTATACTTCTTTAAGAGACCAGACTCCGAATAGACCCGTGAATCAAAAACGCTACATGGTAAATCTGCCATATTTGAATCAAAACAGTTTCCGTCTTTCAGCTTGAGCGGTTTTTTTTGCGCATGTAGTACACGGAACGCAAACAAGCTTTTTATGTCCAAGTTTGGTGGGTGCATGGTGAAATCACCTGAGAGTGACAACATGCAAACATGGTGGTGTCAGGATTCAAGTCTAATCTCTTTCAGCTACAGATTCATCTGTGGTTGTATAATGTGATTATGCAATCGGCACACTAAGCATTCTCCTCCAAGAAATTTAAAATGAATATTTTAATATTAAGTAGAGTTGATGAAGCAATAAATTCATGGTTATCACCAGCTACAAAATATGAAAGCACTTCCCAATATCAAAGTCTAAATGACTATACTATTTACAGTTTCTTGTAGTATAAAAGATGACTTATACAATGTATATATGACAGACAGCATTATATATATGAGATTAATCCAATACCAATAGTGTTTCAAACATTATTATTTACTTTGAAATTTTTAATCCCAACAAAAACTGATTCTTGTCAGGTAAGCTCAATAATGATATGATTTGTGCTTTAGGGGCATGCAGATTAAAGATTTGAGGTTTTCTCTACTGGAAGTCTATTTGAGCTGAAATTCAACCCCACAAGGTAATAAATAGGCATATTGCATTACATGTTATTCCATCTTTGTTATACAATAGGGATATTGCATTGTGGTGGGAAGGAATTTTGGTATAATTGACTCCCAGTAGAAAATCCCACAATCCGTGTGTATGATTTGACAGAATGGAATAATTGTTTTCACCCAAAAAATAATAAATTATGTTATACTTCATAAATCAGTACTATTAAGGGCTCTTACTGAATGCCAATACATGTATATGACACAATCTGGTCCAGCATCCATGGGAGCTACAAAGGCGGCAAATTTAAACTTGAGATGAAGGCAAAAATATGGAGTACAAAAACAGTAGACCTTTGGTGTTTTCAGTATACATGTATCATGTCAGATTATCGACTGGCATGCGCTTAATGCTCTTAATGGTGTTGGGAATGTCAGTAAGAGCCCCATTTGACTCCCAATTGACCTTTTCGGTAAATCCCATAAGCATTTGCGAGTACACCTAAGAACTTCGTCATTTGACGTCACGCCGATCTCGCCAATGCGCACATCGTTTATCGAACATCGTCACTGCGCATTTCAAGTCGGCGTGACGTCAAATGACGAGTTCTCAGATGTACTCGCAAAGGCTTATGGGGTTTACCGAAAAGGTCAATTTCTACCACAGGAAGGAATGATCATCATCTATACAATTTTTCAACTTGGTGAATCAGCGATGTGAGTGTGTATATTATTGGGTGCAGCTTCAAACTGCAAGCACAAAACAGCTGCCACATCGCTTTGTCGTCACTGACTCACCAAGACCAAAAATGGTATCAATTAGCCTTGCTACTATTACTACGTATTAAAGTTTGTTTACTATGTACTAAAGTTTGTTTGGCTTATATAAGGCGGAAAAATAAAAGACTCTGTGTATTGATATAGAATGGCATGTGCGCAGTTGGGCGCAATGCTAACGCTAGTTTTAACGCTAGTTGTGCGTTGCGTAATGCGTGACTAGCGCACACTTATGTGAATTTACGTAAGCGTGAGTTGGGACTTTATTGACGCACACAGTAACAAAAGCCGAATAATTTCTGCCTTATATAAGCTGAACAAACTTTAGCAACTGATTGTACAAATTCTCCAAGAAACAAATTTGGTCATTGGGTATACTGAAACAAATCTGGCCATCCAATGACCAACATTTATATTGGAAATTTCTTAATCTTTTCTGTCTCGTATTAATAGAAAACCTAACCAAAAGTTGAAATTAAGTTGACACTCGTATTCTAAATATGTTAATAACCTTAAATGTCTAGCATATTGTGGTTATTAGTCGACACTTGTTAGCGGACATTTTTTTTATGTTAATGCTCTCATATATTTTTACTTCTATTTCAATGTGATCATTGCCAATATTTGACTGAATCAGCTCAGGTCACAAATTTGGTAAGCATTATACCAAAGCAATAAATGTATCTTAAATTTACTTTGCAAGAATATATTTAACAATGTTAAATAACGTTGTGCTGTCATTTTACATTTCAAAAGCTGCATGCTTGAGGAGTTTACAAGAATTTCTGACCAACTTCAAGAGCCACGATAAATAGGCTAGTGATGCCATTGAAGCACAAGTGCATTCAAATGGCAATCGCAGACTAATGTTGCATCATCAGTTGCTGATGCATCACTACCTTGTATCTAATGGGTAAGCATCCTAACTGGTCAGACATTCTGGTAATTGCTGTTACTCTGGTCAATAAACTTTTTTCAGTGTACTGACCCCTTACTTGTGAAAATAATATATTTGGAAGATAATAATTGTTCAGATAATATTTGCTCTATAAAACTGTATATTATTATTACACTGTCTTTCTGTCCGTCAGTACTCTGACAATTGATCCAAGACCACCAGATGCATATGCCTGCAAAATGGAAAACAGAAAACAAGAAAATCAACTTGAGAATTTAGTGGCATAGAGTGAGTCATTTGATTGAGTAAGTACAGCGCCTGATTGAGGGGCACGTGGAGCAGATCAGAGTCGAAGGGACTCAAGGTGCCATCCCTCACAACTTTAACACTATGGAAAAAATATATTATGCATCATCACTTTATGCATATTACCTACTCAAATGATAACTTTACCAACTACACATGACAATAATAGTGCATGAGTGAAATTTTACCATAAGTTGGCAATGAATTGGATGTAAGTTTAAAGTTATGTTTATGTTTTATAACAATATGTTTTGTCCATGTAATTTAGCAATTATGATGGCCAGCAATGTATTCCAATTTTAAATGAATATTCACATGATATGGCATAGAAATGTTTTCATTATGGTCACATTTTCATTGAAAAAAAAATGGGGGAGAGGAGTGTCTATTACAGACAGTACTGGTAAATACATCGCCAAAGAAAATGGTTTTGGTGATGGATTTTTGTCGGGGGTGGGCAGAAAAATACAAATTTGCCTAAATAATTGTGACAATATGTTCCCCAAACAGTTTGATTTTCTGGGATTTTTTGTTCTAAACCCAGGGGATAGAACCGAATATGATGTGTTGTTTCACTTACCTTTTCATGCCATGAAAGTAGGATAGCGCTGCTGTTGTCTGATGGAACTGCAAATCCTTTATAGATATACTTCATTAACACATCAATAGCATCTTTGTCTAAAGCATCCACTGACTTCTCTATTTCACTAGGTTTGAAAGATGTTAGCACCCTTAAAACAAGTTTCAAAGCTTTATCCTGTAAAGAGAATAATGAGATAGTAAATAACCATATCCTGTGCACTGTATGCAATAGTAACGAAAATAAGAATACTATAGGGCTTACATGCGATCAAGCAAAATCAGTTGGAACTCGGAAATATTGATTTTGAGATATAGCAAACAAAGGAAATATTTCCTTTAGTTTCCTGTTGTTCTGGAAACTCTTTAAATGCTCATATCTTTGGAACTAGTTGTTCAATTTCAGTGGGATTTCTACAAAATGCAGCTTTGTAAATACTTTTTACTGTCCTATATAGAAACTGAATATTAATATTTCTGAGTTCCGACTGATATTGCTTGATCGCATCACATATATTGAGGGAATGCCAAAAAAACTTTTTAATTATCAAGATTTTGTTTAACTCCAACTTTTGACAGTATTTTTAGAGTTTATGAACTAATATAACAATATTATGTAACCTATAGGAAAGTTAACGAAACAAAATAGTTTCTTTGAAAATGTAATTTACATTTTTTAAAGGAGGATTTTGTGATCCTAGCATCCTCTTTTTATGACATTTTTCAGTAGATATCCACAAAAAAGCTTCAAAATTTCAGTCGATTCCTATTTTGCATTTGCGAGTAATGCATGAATGTTTAGGAAATTAGGAGGCTATTTTATTCAAACATTTGTGGCATTTAGTTGTACAGGGTGCATTGAAACAGGTGCTTGGACAGTTGTCACTGGAAAAATTATGTATGGGTTGCTTATTAGGGGAGGGGCCCTAATTACATTTACAAAATGTTGGTAGAAAACATTAATAAAACGCACAAACACAATAAAACCTGGCTATGGGGCTATGGGCCCAATTATGAGGTAGTAAGTAATGTGTTAAACCAACCAATGGAACCTACCTTAACTGCTTGGTTCTTAGACCCCAGTGGGGGATTTTTTAACACAGCATTAAGTGCATCTGCATGTTTGCCTGTGAAGAAGTGAGTTAAGGAACAATTTTCTTTCTACAACAGAATAATTACTGTAATAATATGCAGGTAGAATGAATTTTATTTCACCTTATGAGTTGCGAGTTGGATTTTGGCAACAGCATTTTTGAGAATCTTTGGATTCCACTTTTGTATCCATATACTTATTGTGCAGACTCAAATAATCTCTTTAGATTCACAGAAATCAGTTTAGGAGAATATCTGGGGGAAGCAAGAGACTTCTTGAGTAAATCCAGGTTCATGCAACCTCATGTTCATGAGCAAGGAAAGAAGGGAAAAATAAGGAATAATGCCCGGGGAATAATGAAACAGTTGCCTCATCACTTGAGAAAAAATATGTGACAGGAACAACTTTCATTGCCTTTCATGTATTTTTTTAGTTTATTTTAGCCGGTCAGTCGAATCCTACAAATATTTTTGTCCCAGCATTAATAGTAGCACTCACTGTAGCAGCCTTGCTAGCACTCAAAAATGGGTTGAGAAGGGTCATTCAGGTGACAGGAAACTCATCAATATTTTTTGTTAAGGCCCACTTGAAAAATTTGAGGCAAATACAACACAACAGTGTTAAAGTGAAAAAAAAATTCAACAGGTATCAGTCAGACTCGTATTGTCTCTGACGAGTCGACACAGAGTTAAAGCTATGATTTCTCTGGAATACGGAAAAACAGAAAAATTTACAAAATTCGGGGTTTGCTCACGGAAAGTTCAAAATGCTGCAAATAGTGAAAAACTGTATTAAATGTCTAACTTTTGTGTTGATTTGCAAATTAAAACAAAGAAAAGTGATTATTTAGCATTCATAACCTCATTAATAAACGCGATGCGTGCGATCCAATCATATTTTATTATTTGTGAAACCGCCAACGCAAATCGAGGTCATTAATATCTCACAATTGACCGCAAAATGCGTAATTGTTCCAATGTCGCACACAATTGACTTCTGCGTGCGCGGTATTGTGGGTCCAACGGACTGCGCGCGCGCTGGCTGCCGGATTTGGGTTGCGCGCTACCATATTTGCACAGATTCTGATACGCACTTTTGTTATTGGTCGTTTTGTTTTAGCCTGATCGATTTTGGGAAAGGGAACACACTCGGCAGTCCACGCTTTATAATGCGTGCCGGTTCGAAATTCTGAAAATTGGTGAAAGCGTGGGGGTTTAAACTTTTTGGGTAAAAAGCGTGGACTGATATAAAGCGTGGGATTAAAATAAAAAGCGTGGGGCTTCTTCCAACTTACAGTATATTTTTATTGAATGATAAAATAATCATAGTTCCAAGAAAAATCGCCAAAACTTGCACACTATGTCGCAAGATAAAATTCCATTTGATGCAGGCTCGCGCTTGTTTACGTGAATCCAGTGCAATGTACACAATATCCTCCCCCCCGGAAGCGCTGCCAAAACACCTACGTCATATGCAAATGTCCGATTTTCCATGACGTGTTATTTTTCTTTACATTGATCGTATATGAGTGACGTCATTAACATGCATAATTGATTGAGCGAAGCAGCACGGAAGAAGTAGGATATAGTCGCTGAACACAGCGTACGTCAAGTTTCATGACAAGAACAACATTTGAACACCATAAAAGTACAGTCCCCTTCATTAAAATGCTTATTTTACAGTGCAGTAGTAGTTTTTCACATATAATTTGCATTGTTCACGTAATGTATCAATTAACTTATTGGAGAGAAAAACATCGGACTCGCACATGTGAAATAGGTGCAGAATTCGGCGTACTTGATACTTCGAACCAAATTGCGTGCGACTTTGTCAGTTTACAAATAGCGGAAAAAGCAAAAAGTGGTGGGGGTCAAGAATTTTCAGTATAAAGGGTGCCTCAGTAAAAAGCGTGGGGGTCAGGAATTTTCAGTATAAAGGGTGCCTCAATAAAAAGGGTGGGGGTAAAATAAAAAGGGTGGGAGTCAAACCCCACTGCCGAGTATGGGAAGATGTAAAAATTGTTTATTTTTACAAACTTTTGAGGAAAATTTTGTGTTATTTTGTAAAGTTAAAAGATCAAAGTGACGGTTATGAATGAGGTTAATAACTTTGCATCGATTATATGTAGGGCATTGTGAAAAATCTAAACATTTTGCTTTGGACCTTGGAATATCCCTCGGGGCTGTGCCCCTCGGGATATTCCTCGGTTCCAAAGGCAAAATGTTTAGATTTTTCACAATGCCCTCCAAATAACCGATGCGCAGTTATTAACCTCTAAGTAATCAACCATTGATGATGCTCAATATTAATGGCGATGTTGAGGGGACACTATAGTAAAAAGGTATGTGAATAACTAAGTAGGCCTACACTGTTATTAAAATATGTTTGTTTTCACTTTTCAGTGCTTTATAGTGGAAAACCACTGAAATTGTCTAATTTGGAACACACTGTAGATTTTAAATTTTGTAACACAGAGAAATTGTGGCTTTTACACTAGCTTCCAGAGAAGTACGGCAGTCTTTTGCTCTGTTAATGTGACTGTGTATGATACTCTAGTCTATACATTGTTTCTTTCGAGGAATTGAGCTTTTTTGATGTGAAAACACAGGTGAGCAATGTATGAATATATGGAGAGGTCAAACAGGCTGTTAATTATTGTCAATATTATTATAATGAAAACAATTAACACTGAAGACACCCTATGGCACCTACTATAGCTAAAATAATAATTTCTCGATCATGAGAGTATATGAATGTACTGCGTGCACTGCGTAATGTCGCAAGTTTAGTGGAAATTAGTGATAGCGCGATCGATTGCATATGGTATAATCTTCTTCCACGGTAAACCAAACAGCTTCCGTGGTAAACTTTATAGCGCCATCACTTGGTGAAAGTACGTTATTAGTAGGCGTGAGTTAAAAGCTATCTGGGCTAGAACTATTGCGACTCTAGGGGTGAGCTTGTCTACAGGTAAAAAAAATACTCGTGGCGGTTATATTATACACGTCTAATTTAGGGCAACGGGGGAGGCTAGGCCTACTACGGGGATTCTCTTGGTCGGGCTGACGCAGGGTTCGATTTAGAAAATAAAATGTACATGCACAACTCCGATTTTTCCCTCAAAATGGGCCAAATAACACAAAATTTTGCATGCACAGGCAAAATTCTACATGCACAGAGCCAAAGTTACATGCATTTGTGCATGTAAAACCCCTCTAAATCGAACCGTGGGCTGACGTCACAAAGGGGAAATAGCCTTGTAAAACCAGTGTGCGCATGTGCAGCGCATGTGCAGTTCCCCTTTCTCGAGCTGGTTGCTATGGGCGCGCTTGTGCAAAGGGGACGAAGGGGACAATGTTCCCGGATGTCCGACCGAGTGAATGTGCGACAGATTCGGGATGCATTTTGGTTTATTGATGGCACTCAATTTCATGAAAATTTGGTTTAAGAAAGATTGTTTTTGTTTATTTTTGTTTAAATTAATTTGCTTCCCAAATTTTTATCGGAAAGTTTGCCATTTTTTAATTGTTTCCATGGCGTGCGATCACTGTCATAAATAGAGAAACTGACATGTTAAAAGTGACCACCTAAATAACATATTTGAACTCCCATGGCCACCAAACACAATTAAGTCAGATCTCGAATGCTATATCATAACCCTTTCCTGTATAGTTTAAATAGACCTATTAATATAATTTTTAAATGCTATTTTATTATTTTGTTATTAATTGAAAATCTAAAATAGTATAAAATCGTATATGATGCCTTTAATTAAAGTTTAAAACGTTCTTCCAATATTAAAAACTATTATAAATAATCCCTATTATTAAACACGCCCCCCCCAACACACACACCTACACACCCCTACACCAACAACAACATGCCAAGTCTTGGCGAAAGTCTACCTTGTACATCGTGCAACCGCGCGCGTGCACCATCCATCATTGCCCTGCTAAAATACACTACCCTATTACGAGCAATGGAATAGCCCGTCAATTATGCACAGTGGTTGCTCCTGGAAGGAAGATTATACCCGATATGACGCGGTTGCTCATGGAAGACAAGAAGGATTATACCCCTTTTCATCGATTGTGCACGCACACAGGAAATGCAGCGCTACCCAAAGCGTGTGTGGTAGGCGCTGTACGACGACGCAATTGTCATTGCGTGCCTATTGAGCTCTCATGATCGAGAAACTATTTATTTTAGCTATACAACTTGAGAACAAGTCCTCAAACGTTTGAAATTTGTAGTTACTACAACTTCAGTGACTAAGACAGTCACTATAATCAAATTGAGTAATTCTTGGCCAAACTGGAACACTTTGAACGCTAGTGGCTCCGCGATAAACACACGCGAATATAGCGCGGTACAGAAGAAAGTATACACGCGCCTTACACTGCGTAGTGCGTACACGCTTAGTACACTACATGGACGCAACGCGGATGTTCCAGTTTGGCCAAGAATTGCCTAATTTTATTATAGCTATACATGTAGTATACTTTGTTTTTTAACGTCTAACGAACCTGACATGTAAACTTTAGTTTACAGTCATGACAGTCTTGAGCGTTTAAACAGAAAGGTTATAGTGCTAAATAGCGCACAAAAGTATAAAACAGTAAGTTGTTATCATCAACTTCAAGAATATCTCGACTCTCGAGACTGGACCTCGAGTAAGCTTAAAAATCAACATGAAACATGGAAACATGATTCACGAAGAATACAATTGTAAAAGGATATATTGACAGGAGATCGTTGACTTCTTTCTCGTCTGGTCCCGCGACTACTACTTCTTCTTGTTCATCTTGGAAATTATTCTCATCATATTCATCAACATTCACTTTCCTAAATCTTGAGGCTCCTGTGTTTTTCGACATTTTCACTAAATGTGTGGATTTTCAGACATAAAACAACCAACACCCCTTCGTAAATACACGACGTTCAATTTTCACACCTGTGCAGGACTTTTCTACTTCCTGTTCCTACTTCCGTGGTGTTGCCGTTCCATTGTAATATGTCACTAGGTTTATGCATATGAAATCCAACAATTTTATGTGGCGTAGCCAACTGGCATGGTGAAAAGTTGCCCCTCTTAAAGGGGCATTTCGTGATCCACAGCCTCATCCCCCACTTTTCCCAAAAAAAGTTGAGATTTTTACACCACTGGATACCTCTGGCTACATAATGTTTATGTATCAAATATTTCTTGCAGATTAATTCGTTTAGCAAAAATATCGCCAAATTTTGAATTTCGTTCTGGTGCACCAGAACGAAATTACAACACATTGTCTATGGAGCAGTGTAATACACATAATCATGCATAACTCGCAAACGCAAAATCGGAATCAACTGAAATTTTGGAAATAAGCTTTTTTCGTGGATATCTACTGAAAAATGTCATAAAAAGAGGATGCTAGGATCACGAAATCCTCCTTTAATGCTTGCCGCCCTGAAATTATAAGCCAAAACCATTTTCATCAAGTTTGTCCCCCTTGAAAGTTGTTTTTCCCATTTTTGCCCACTCTCTGAAAACTGTTAGCTAAAAAAAAAACGCCACGCAAGTGAAGAGTAGCCGGGCACACACCCGGGGCACACATTGTATAGACTTTGTACCGTATGTTTACTGCCATGCATGCGGCACAACAATTTTTTGGTGGGTATTAGGCCTAATGATGCTTTTGGGAAGCTATCTGAAAAGAGGGTCTGTCTGGAGCTACAACTCGGGAGAGTCAGGTTGAAAATCGCCTGGAAAAACCAGAAATGTGAGGAGTGAGCAAATGAGGGGTCTTTAGAGCTGAAATTATCAAAATCAAGGGCCTTTCACAGCTCTGTTTTGGTGCGATGAACTTGTCTTTGGGAGCTGCGCTGCAGTGGTGTAGCCAGGGGCAAGGGGGGACAGCTGCCCCCCTGTGAAAAGTCTTGCCCCCTGTGGGAAGGTGGCCGCCCGATATTTAAGATTTGTTTTGTGTTTCTGACCAAATTAATATCATATTTTGCCATTTTAATCTAAAAAGGGCCAATTTTTGCGCTCTTCGTCACTCCGATCCTGCGCTGTCCAAAAACAGCCTTTCTCTCCGTCTTTCTGCCTGACTGAGTGCCCGAATATCATAACCGTGACTGACTACCATGCATATTCCGAATATGCATGGTAGTCAGTCACGGTTGGCAGGGTCTGATGGTCGGACCGATATTCTCTCTACGATTATATCCTATGACATCCTTATTTTAGCCCTACCCAATGACCCCAAGTTACGGATCGCCTACCCGGTACTATCGACCGACCACATTTTTTCTTCTAAAGTTTTGCAATTTATTAAAATGCCACATGAAAGCAAATTTGTATGAAAAAAAAAGAGTGCTCAATTTTTTTTGTCGAATTTTCTACCCGATAGCCCCCTTTTTTCTGAAAAGGGCTATTATGACCTCATAAATTTTATACCCAATAAACCCATTTTCTAAATATTTTCTATACCCAACAATCAAAATACAACAACACATTTTACATCTTCTTTGTTTCGGACCAGTTTTTGCCAAAATTGTCCTAAAAAGACCTTAATGACTTAGGGAGCGCCGGGGGGGGCGGTGATATTAATTTTTTTGCACAATTTTTCCTCACACTCGTTCTTGAACACAGAAAAATTTCATGTCCCCGAATCTGAAAAATCTCTGAATTTAATAAGTTTGGTCATTCAATACAGCAACACTTGTCTATAACCCGGAAGTGCTGTGCTCTCAAATTGACCTTTTCTCTCCCATCACGACAGCAAGATGGTAAGACCGATTGGAAGGGTGGTTAAAATCCATAAACATCTCATTATTTACTAAATCAATCCATTGTTTAAACCAACAGAAGTGTAAAATAATAATGCTCCTTTAGTATTGTTTGCCTATTTAATTGAAATCATGATGGTAATCTTCTAAAATAAGGTGTACATAATTATGATCATGATCAATGGACACACCGTGTAAAGTAAAAGTGTACGTACTACACGCTGTATTCGCATGCCAGTGAAGCATGCAACGTTTTGCCTACTTGGCACCTGAGACGAATATATATATAATGGTCCTATATGCACACGCTTGTAGCGCACATACGCGGTGGTTAATTTGTAATTTGGAAATCTGAATAATACTTAAAGGGGCATTTCGTGATCCACAGCCTCCTCCCCCCACTTTTGTCAAAAAAAAGTTGAGATTTTTATATCACTGGAATACTCTGGCTACATAATGTTTATGTACAAAATATTTCTTGTAGATTAATTCGTTTAGCAAAGATATCACGAAATTTGAATTTCGTTCTGGTGCACCAGAACGAAATTACAACGTATTGTCTATGGAGCAGTGTAATACACATAATCATGCATAACTCGCAAACGCAAAATCGGAATCAACTGAAATTTTGGGAATATGCTTTTTTCGTGGATATGTACTGAAAAATGTCATAAAAAGAGGATGCTAGGATCACGAAATACTCCTTTAAGGGACTAAATTATTACTTTGCATTAAACTAAGGTTTACTTTTAAAAGGTTAAACAGTTGCCAAACACTCAGAAGACAAGGTTAAATGTTGGAAGGAGGGCAGGGCTTCGATAAATGAGGGAAATTATGGGGTAAAAAAAGGTCGAAACAACTTTTTGAAAACAAGTGAAAACGGCTTTTGAATTGCTAAAAAGTTTTTGTCTCAAAAAACAATTGAAAAATATTGGCACAAGAAGCATGCCTTTATAAAAGCAGCATCACCTCCGTCACATAAAAAAATGATCACATGAGTGGAAAGTGGCATGGTTGTGAAATGAGGGAATTTTTTAAAGAAAAATACACAGCGTTTTTCGTGAAATTCGCCATCTTGAATAAATGCAGAATTGCGTCAAGCAGTATAAACTGTCAAACAGCACGCGCTTGGAAGTACTTGATACGCGAGCGTCATTCATTCACCGTCAAAATGAGCTTACATCGAGCGTACGTGCTACACGAAAGTTGGAGTTTGCCTTCACCGGGTTTATGTTCAGCTCTTTAAAGGGGGTAACCCTATTGGTTTTGGATATGGATTGTCTTTAAAATTACATAATAATATCAAATATCGCCTCCTTTATGCTGCTTTGTGAAAAAACTAGAGCATTTTCAGCGTAAATGTGAATAAATAGCCAAATTTGCAATCCAATACCTTGGTATACGTGAATTGCATTCTGGGCAGGCAATGACGAATGCTGACATGCTGTACAATGCCCGCCCGTATTGAACGGAAAATTTTTTTTTTTTTTTCGCACTGCTTCAGAAAAAAAAAAAAAAGGAAACAAAATATATTACACCTTGCAATATGTACATTTCAAATGAATATAAAAAAGTTTTGGTAAAAAATGGAGAGGAAAAAAAACCCTTCCGAGACCGGTTTGGAACCGGTACCTCTCGGTAAAAAACAAACGCTAGTCAATTGAGCTATTTAGCACACCACGCTTACCGTTGCCGCTTTCATAACTATATACGGCGCACCGCCTTCCGTGACTGATATTTCGCTTCATAATTCCCTCCCAGAATTCCAAAGTATTTACCATTGTTTACAAACTGGTATACCTGTAAAAACCGCTGTGATTCATGATTTCACCGGAAATACATCGACTTGGAGCGTCAAATTTCAGGATAGTAATGAGAAAAATAGTATCTATTATGTGATACCAAAACCTCATCAACAATGAAAAAATCGGGGGATGATGCTGTCGATCGGGTTACGGACCTTTAAGTCAAAAATAGCGATAAAAACGTAGACTTTGGAACAAAATAAAGCTTGTTCGACGAAATAAAAGGTATGATTGTAGAGCTAAAAACATGTTAACCATGATGCGAAAGTTCAATTTGATAAATTTGTAATTTTAAGGGGGTACTACACCCTCGATAAATTAGTGTCTATTTTTGCATTTTTCTCAAAAACTAATAACACAGTGGTAACAAAATTTATGTATATTATAGGGGCAAGGAATCCAGTTACTACACTGGAATTTCAGTGACTCAAGACAAGTGGTTTGTTATTTATGATAAGAAATAAGGTACCGCTAGGATGTACCTCGTTTCCTATCATATATACTGAACCGCTTTTCTTGAGACACTGACATTTCAGTGTAGTAATTGGATTCCTTGCCCATATACAAAACTTTTGTTACCAGTGTGTTATTATTTTTTGAGAAAAATGTAAAAATAGTCACAAATTTACCACAGGGGTGTAGTACCCTCTTAGCCTTATAGCTCGGGTGGTGTAAAAGAAAAGATCTAATTAATTCATCACCGAAAGTTAGTAATCAAGAAACGTATTAATTAGGAAAATAATAAGATCCAGTTCATGAGTTGGTTGGAAATGATTGGTGCAATGCATTCATGTGTCAAGTGTCATTGCTCTGAAGTTGAGATTTCTTCAACTTGCAAAAGCGACATCCTTTTGCCTCTATGTCAGTGATATGTATCGATTGATCATGCGTGAGAATCGCTTTTCTGCAAAAGCGATCGAGTATAAATTCAGCTTAAGGCATAGAAAAAGAACAACATTTTTTGGACCAAAAATGCGAGATTTCAACTGAAATTAAAAAATACTGCACCCTCTAAAGTCATTAACTCAATCCAAAACAAATAGCCGATCAGACTGACCAAAATATTTTCCTCATAAATTGGTTTAGAAAAGGGTCAATATACTGAATGGTTGAATATTAAATTACTCATTTTAACTGCTTGTTCAATTGTAAAGGTTGTCGAATTCTGCAATATAGTCGAATGCATTCATTATAATTATTGGTAACCAATCATGAGTGATTTCAATATTCTGCATTATACATTGTACATGTGTGAATTGCTGTAATTACAAAATTTTTGATGAACTGTGATGTTTTAATTACAAATGAAATGCATCATGTATATTTATAAGGTTTTGTTGAATGACAGCCTACATTGTACTATTCACTGTTACACATTGACATCAATTGCTATACATATGTTTTGTATTCACAGAGTAAGATCAAGGCATACGAAAGTTGCGTGGAAAGAAGAAGGAGGAGTTGGAGGAACAGCTGATGAAGCTGAAACAAGAGTTGGGCCAACTCCGAGTTGCCAAGGTTACTGGTGGGCAGGCTTCTAAACTCTCCAAGATGTAAGTTGTACATAGTTTTATGGATTTTTTTGGTTTGATTCCAGATAAATTGATGTGACTAGCAATTTAGCACTATCATATGTCTGCAATATTTGAGCCATTTTCATTTGATTTTGGACCAATCACATTTTGACAATTGTGTTATAGTGTTTTTGTATATGAAACAAAACCTAAAGAACTCTTCATATAAGACTTTAAATGTCATTTGGGATGTTATTATGACATTTTTGCCCAATACCAAAATACAGCATTTTTACAAACATTTTGTTTTTACTGGGTAACTAATTTTGCTCTCGAAAGAAAGTATGTAAAACAGGTGATACTGTTATAGATGTCTCCCCCTGTGCATGCAAAATATATTTCCCTACTCTTACCCAGGTATTTTATTTTGTTCTCTCTTTGATACAGCCGTGTGATCCGCAAGAGTATTGCCCGTGTGCTGACCGTCATCCATCAAACTCAGAAGGAGAATCTCCGCAAATTCTACAAGGGCAAGAAATACAAGCCTTTAGATCTGAGACCAAAGAAGACCAGGGCCATGCGTAGAGCGCTGACGCCACGTGAAAAGAAATTAAAACCAAGAAGCAGTGGCGAAAAGAGAGACTGTATCCAAAGCGCAAATATGCTGTGAGGGAATAACTTTATATAGAATAGACTTTTTCCAGAGACTTTTGAAGAAGACTTGATGTATGGACTTGGCACTGTGGTCAAAACCAATTTTGATTTGCTTACAGACTACACATGCTTTAAGAAAAGAACAGCCAAATTTGCTCATGCTTGAATAAAGGGTCTATGTGAAATTGTAGCCAATTGTGATTTCTGTGATGTTTTGTTCTCTGTGTAACCATTTGATTTCCCTAGAAAATTTTGGAATTAGGCGACAAAAAAGAACCCTGTTCTACGGGCCCGACCGGCCCAGACTCTGCGTTTTGGAGATTTGTTTTTTATTGTGGTAAAAAAATCAACTGTTCTGGGGCCAGAATGTAATAATTTTGGCTGAAAATGTTTAGAATATGTTTGCAAAAAATCTTTGTCAGATTTTGGTGAAATTTTAGGGTAATTTACTTATTTTAGACTCCAGAAAAAAGATTGCCCGACCGACCCTACTTGAAAGGTCGTCCGCCCCTTAGAATGGGGCCTTTTTGTAATTATTGGAAGTTGATTCCCCATTGAGTTCCACATTGAACTTTTACACAGAGGTTAAGTTCAAAATTGCTTGGACTTGGTCAAAAACACTAACAATGTGTTCTCCTAGTCATAAGGATTCAGAAAAAAGTACAGTTTGGCCTATCTGCGATGTACGGTTATGGAGTTATGAGCAAAAAGGTAACATTGTGACGTCATGCGTCTTGATTTTGGTACCACATGGAGCAAAATTGAAAAGTGCTCCAATTTTGTTGACAATGGTCCCAAATGATTGGCCTTTCCGTGATGAATCGGGAAAAATAATAGTTTGTGCTATGTAGGATGTTTCGTTACCTCAGTAACATATCAAGATCAACAATACCTATTGAGTCCTATATATTGAATCAATTTGACCTTGCCTGGATAAGAAAGCAACCAAGATAGTTAAAACTATTCTTTTTCTGATTTCTTGCAACAAGACAAATAATTTGAGACCAGTTTCATCAAAATCGGAGCAAATTTCATTTTCGCCCCCGACGGGGGGCAAAATTGGACCTATGACATGACATCACAATGTTACTCTTTTGCCCATAACCGTACATCATAGATAGGTCAAAGTATACATGTACTTTTCTGAATCGTTATTACCAGTGGATCACAATGAAGTGAAGTTTTGAACAGATCTGAGTAATTTTGAACTTGACCTCTGTGCAAAGTTCGATGACCTTTTTTGCTATTTTAATGAGGGTACTCTTAAAATGCCTCCATAGTCTAGATTAATTAGTACTACAAGTACTAT
The DNA here is from genome assembly GCF_039555335.1 of Amphiura filiformis. NCBI lineage: Eukaryota > Metazoa > Echinodermata > Ophiuroidea > Amphilepidida > Amphiuridae > Amphiura > Amphiura filiformis. The sequence goes on along the minus strand of NC_092644.1, from coordinate 58,633,102 downwards.
TCATCTGCCAAATGTGACAACTTAAAAACTGAATTGCACTAATGGCCGATGCACTCACTACGCCACTGAATGAGGCTGATACACATTCATTGGGCAATATCAAAAGCCCCGAGATTTTAATTTATATTGTGCACGGGGTACTGTGTACACGATCAGTAGTAGATTTCGTATCTGGGATATTTGATATTGCCCAAAATAAAATTGGAACGTGTATCTGCCGCTTTAAGGGGTACTACACCCTGGCCAATTTTGTGCCTATTTTTGCATTTTTCTCAAAAATTATAGCGCATTGGTGACAGGTAAGATATGTATATTATAGGGCAAGGACTACAACTACTGCACTGAAAATTCAGCAACTCAAAGCAAGTAGTTATTGATTTATTGATCAAATATTGGTTTTCCTCATTTTTGACTGTAACTCCACAACTGTTGTCTGTGCTGAAATAAAATTTCCAGTGCAGTAGTTGTAGTCCTTGCCCCTATAATATAAATATCTTACTTGTCACCTATGCACTATTATTTTTGAGAAAAATGCAAAAATAGGCACAGAATTGGGCAGGGGTGTAGTACCCCCTTAATACGGAAGTGGCAACATTCATGTATCTCGCTTTGCATTACAATAAAAGACGCTAAATCAAAATAATTATTTTAAGTCCCCTACCCCCACCTCCTCCTCGAGAATATCTTAGACGCGGACAATTCTTGGAACAATTGCGCTTTGGACAAATAAGGCCTACCACTAATTAATTTTGGTTACTAGAAGTTGAATATCGGTCTTAAAATGCGCGAAAATTTTGACTTTCATCGCTTGGCCCCCCCCCCCCCCCCTTAGTTGGCCACTGCCTTTCAGGCGGCGAGTGGCGTGATGGTAGGAGAGAGCTGGCAAAACCGCCGGCCGTATACGCTGGCGGTTACGTAATAATCGGATTAACTACCATAGCAATAGGTGAAAACAATTTTTGAATATACCGCGCTGCACTGATACGTTCACGCGGTACCTCTGCATTGAACCATATCATGCTGATCACTTGCACCTGTAAAATTAGTACCGGGTGTCCCAAAAGTCCCTTAACATTGTGAATTTGCCATAACTTGCGTTGGGTTAATAGTGTTGTTACAAAAATTGCACAGTATGTAGATAATTCTTTTAAAAATGTTATGATACCAAACATGCCTATGTGGTCATGACTCTTTGGCATGAAATTAATGGATATCTACCGTACCGTAAAACCCACTTTTATAAACGCAAAATAAGTCTCGTCATTTGAGACGTGAACACGATATAACGTGTTATCATTTTAAAATCTGTTTTGTTTAATTCGGTTGTGTTTGTGTGTTTGTTTTCAATGCGTAATCTTCATTTTCTGTTTTATCTGGGTTTTATATGGAAACTACTTAAGATCTTTTCTGAGGATTCGATGAACAGTTGTACGCGGTACGTTGTTCTCCATTGAAAGTCGACGTACTGATCACCTTGGGCTTTTCGCCACCGCTCTTCGTATGACATCAATGTTTGTAGCCGATATTCCTGTTCTTCCACGTCCTGCCCGAAGTAGATCATGAACAGATCCAGTTGATAGGAATTTCAGCACTAGTTGCTGGATTGTATTTCGGCTGGGTAGTGCATAATTTACATTAAACTGTTCCCTAAACATTGCTTCAGTGAGTTTGTCCGACTTTGTCTCGGCAAAGAACCATACGAACTGAATCCGTTGATCTATAGGAAATTCATCTTCACTTCAACTGTTTTAAAGTAAAGTTTAATATTGTCAATATATCTAAAACCGCAGTCACGCTTACGCTAAGCCATGTAATCCATGAATGTTCATACCTAAATGTAGCGTGCGCAGTGAGTGAACCAACTCTATTGTTGAGGGAAGCACATCATTCATGTTCTTGAACAAAGAACACATGAGCTTGCTTTTGTGGGTTTGATACACACATATGTACAGTCGCACAGTAAGGTCAAAGGGTCATCAATAATGCTGTTTTTGGTATCAGAATAATTCTAAAAGATCAATCTATATGAATATGTTCTCCATTTTGGTATGAAGTAGGAAATATTTGAGATATGGCCAATTCACAATGTTAAGTTACTTTTGGGACACGCTGTATCTTTGAAAAGGCCAGTATTGTATTCGGTCTACGATTACAGACATACACAGGTCATAAGTGTAACCAGAGAAGATGTAAGAAAGAGGAGGTTGATCCAGCTATCCTCAAATAAAATATGTGTGAGACCGCCCATTCAAGGTAAATGATGAATCACCCTATGGTCATGTTTTTTATGTTGGGCACCAATTGCGTTGCATGTGTATTTTTCAAGCGAATCACATGTTTTTACAGGTTTGGTACTATAACTTCAAAAGTTTACATTAGAACCCAATTAAAGTATATATTCTGAAAACATATACTCGGATGATTTCAGAAACGAAACAATGGGAGTCATTATACAGGGTGGCCCATAAAATATACAGGGTGTAACAAGCAAAATAAGGATGAAAATATTAATTCAATTAGGGGTGTCACCCCCCGACGTACATCGATAATGTAAAAATTTGACAAATGTTTAAAATAGCTAACTTAATTGCCCACCCAGTCATGGAACTTATGGCGGTCAAGTAATTCAAAATGTAGATACAGGGTTGTCAAAAATCTATCTATATTTATATAAATTTCTTCAAAACACACCTTATTTGGCACTGGAAATGCAAATTTTTATGATTGAGATATGCAACTAGATGTAAAATAAGTTCAGTAATCCAGTTTTGAAAGTTAAAAGAGAATTCGACAAAGCGTTTTTGTAAAAATTGACTTTTTGGACCAAAATTGAGTGTGAGGGCGCTCTTTCAGATTTGTCGCAAACCTTCTATGTTTTACTAGTTTTTAGTTTACTAAAGTAAAGAGGATTACAACCAAGGTCTTCTTAAGAAATTTGAACCTTTTATCATGTTTTGTTTGCCAGTAGCACCCTTTTGAATGTTCCCTACATTAAACCCCTATTCAAATGCATAGAGGTCGATGAACTTTATTAGTGTAGCAACAAGTAATTAGTAAATTTTAATTGTCTAATTAACAAATACTGAGGCAATGAATGCTAAACATGATATCATTTAGCCGAGATCAAGTACAGAAACAAGTCAGAAAATAGAAATCCATCAATAATGTTTATTGAAGATCATGTGGCGGAGGATCACCATTGTACAGCATTGTGATCCTCCACCACATGATCCTCCATCACATGAGCCACCCCTGACTAATTAGACTTAACGAGTTGCAGTAATTAGTACAAATGAAAATCATAAATTTTTGTTTCAGAAATTGAAAGGCCAATGTCTAAGGAACAAAATAGTACCAGACAAGCTCATAATAAACATCAAATAAATAAACGACATGCATGTAAACATGTCTTGATGAGTAAGAATGCAACAGAGCCACCCTTTTTAGGTGCCCAGTATAAAAAACGTGACCCTATTTAAACGCTTAACAATAGAATACCACAATGGGGTTTGAACCCTTGACATGTGTGATACACAAGTTACAGATAACTACTTTTAGGGATAGGTCAGTGCTTGCATTTCATTATGCCATTCATACCATACATGAAGGCCCTGTCATTCAGTCAGATTTCAGATAAAATATGACTGAAGTTCCATGGCAAATTACAATTTTTGCTACTTGTTGTCACTCTCAGCTTCTGTTATTTGTTATAGAGAAGATTTTCAATTATCAGAATATCTTTGATAGGTTTACAGGAAATGACAGGAAAATACATAAAAAAAATAAAACAGAAATGATCAACAATCACCACTTCTCTAAACAAAATCCTAAAAATTTCTTCTTTTGAAATTTATATATTTACCAAAAAGGGCAGATTTTGAGGGGAAATTTACAACACTTGATTTCTTTCTTGTATTATCCACCTGTGGTATCCCATCCAAGCAGCAGGTCCTTTAACACACGCGTTTATACTTTTCAACAAATTCTCTATAGAAACATTGGAAATATTTCCAATTCTGGAGTGCAAATCAGTCAACCGTGGGCGGTCACACACATAACATCCCAGGATATTTCAAGTGGATGTCTAACTACTTGAGAATAAAGGACTATGAATAGATGCGACAGGATAACCTATGGGATTATCTCAAGGATATAATTTTGTTCTCTCTCCTTTTCTTACATCTTCTCTGGTGTAACCTACTTGTAGTGAAGTGCGATATGTTCAAAATTGTTTTCACCTATTGCTATGGAAATTAATCCGATTAATTACGTAACTTCGCCAGCGTATAGTGGCATTTTCCATACTCGGTTAGTTTTGTGGGTTCATTATCGAACCCCAACGGTTTTAGCTTGTATTTATATTATTTATTATCATAGGCCTATTTGTTTGTGATATTTCAAGCGTTTTAAAATTTCAAACAATCCCATTCAATTACACGGTTGACGATGGAAATTTACTGAATTTAGAGAATTCACGGCGCATACCACCTGCTGGCTTTCTTAGTTATAATAGACGCCAATTCAAGATAAATTATCCGGGAATTAATTATCTTGGTGGCACTTTGGCATTTCGTGATCGACCCATCCCCCACTTTTTTCAAAAAGTTGAGATTTTTATACCACTGGAAACCTCTGGCTACATAATGTTTATGTACCAAAATTTCTTGCAGATTAATTCGTTTTGCAAAGATATCGTCAAATTTGAATTTCGTTCTGGTATACCAGAACGAAATTATATACAACAGTGGCCTATGGAGCAGTGTAAAATACAGATAATCATGCATAACTCGCAAACGCAAAATCGCAATCAACTGAAATTTTGGGAATAAGCTTTTTGTGGATATCTACTGAAAATGTCATAAAAAGAGGATGCTAGGATCACGAAATCCTCTTTAATATTATACTTCCGTACTTAAAAGATATTAATGACTGAGCTAAATTTCATATGACAAAATTCCAAAAAACTCTGTGATGTATTATTCTAGTAATCTGAGTAATCTCCATATTTCACATTCGCGTATTCCTGACTCATATTTCCCGCCTATTTACTTCAGGTGTTTTGAGCCATGTGACATTTTAGAGTTGAAAAGAGTGATAGGAGGGGATATTGATAAGTATCAAGAAATCTCAAATTTGGGCGTGGACGGATGTCCGTTTGTTCTGCCATCAGGCATTTGTTGGTAAAATTGGTACAGCTATCTTACTTTACATGTACTGCTGAATCCAAAATAAAAGTAGGTCAATGGATCTAATGCCTGACTTGTCCAGTTAAATCTGTTTTTATCAATTCTACATCACCGTGAGATAGTGGAAACTATTCTTTTTCTGACTCCCTGTATGAAGCCAAACAAAGAACTTCCTCAAACTTTTAAGAAAATCGGAGCAAATAATATACTTCCACGCAGAATTCGAGAATCATATCAATCATGCTATCCCCCCTCCCTGAAGTGCTTTCCAGCAGTTCTAGCACAGTTCAATGCTGCTGCCTTGTTGGTCTTCATGGCTGCTATTGCTTTGACTACTTCTTCACGAGTTTGGGTCTCAATGATGATAGGAAAATCTTCAACAGCTGGTGCAGGAAGTTCTGAAGCTGTTGTGCCACTAAGTACTAAGAGCCTGCTGCTCGAACCTTTCCATAAATAAGTTCGCTACCAAGGGGGAGACAGGCGAACCCATGGCCGCTCCATTTTCCTGGCGGAAAATGTCTCCTTGGAACATGAAATAGGTGGTGTTAACACAGAAAGTTAACAGTTCCATGATGTTGTCGACTGACAGAGAGGTACGATCAACGAGAGTAGAGTCATTATATATCAAATTACCTTCTTAGCTCAATGTATGACTTATTTTATTAGCTCATTGTGTAACGCAATGAACTCTAGGCATGATCCATTTTTCTGTATGTTTTTTTCTTTCTCTTGCTACATCGTTTGAGCAATGGATCTGGTAATTTGAGGCGGCGATCTTTGCATGATCGTTCATGATTGTTACTTATTTAGCTAAGAAAATTCGGACAGAAAGTATCATTTTGGAGCATTTTCTTACGAAAAGTTTTACCAAATTTCATGGAATAGTCTCCTATGCAGACTGTTTGTGGTGCTTTTCATATTACAAACACTGTACAAACTCCTTGATCGTGCGAATTTGTAAAAGAGATGTTGAACTTTACTGTTTCAGTGCGGCTACAATGTTTGCTTTTCAGTGTTGCTGTGCCTTACATTCTGCAAGTCAATAGATAAAGCACCAATTGGGCTCGTGCTGTAGGCCCTTACTTCTGTGCACGAGCCATGAGCAAATAGTGTCTCAAATTCTCCCAATTTGGGCTACCAAATTGTTGGTTGGCAACCCTGACTATGAACAAACATCTCACTCATTTATCACACATCTACCCAGTCACTAAACCCAATTAGTTATGTAAACATTTACTCAAGGTGAGTAGCACCTTTTCAGTGCCTGGTATATCAGTATATGGGTGACAACCCCTCTCTGAGGTGGAATGTTTTAAAATTATTGTTATTCGATTTGTAAGGAAAAAAAAGTATGTTTTGCCGTTTCAACGAATGAAAACGAGCGAGTATTACCAAAGTTATGTTTGAACTAATTATGACTTTAAAAGTTCTAGGTATAGGCCTAAATGTAACAATAATAGTTAATATACAGCATCATATGGTCAGCAGAAGAAAATTACATCACCTATGATGTCATATCAGTGTCCTTGACCGGGGTCCTTACTCCTTGACCACTGAACAGCGTGATATCATGTTGATAACAGATCTATAGAATCAAAATCTTCATCATATCACAGATTCTCAACAACCTGTGATCATATGGACCCTATTGATGTGAAAGTAGTTATCTATCATATCCTGTGTCGTTTTATGGATAAAAATGACTCAAAATGTTATTGATGAAATGGTTGCTATCATAAACATCAGTTTTGTCTTTTCAACGGGAAAAATCCGATACAAAATAAAGTTTTTAGGGCCTAGCTATAATATGGGCATAATTTATTCATGTAGGCCTATAATAGTATTGAACAATGTACCCCATTTGACATGCACTTATAGATAAATAAATTGTCTTACTTTATTAATTTAATAACTTCTTTATTATAAATAAAATGACACATAACTTATGTGAAGTCACTTTCTATCTTTTTTTATTTGATTCATAAAAATACATTCAACAAAATGATTGAAGAGAAAACACACAAGGCACTGGGCAGACTGTTATAGAATGGAGTAGGTAAGATGCCATGTCCATAGCTTCGCAGGAGTTTCCTACTAGCAATCAACATGATCAGCACATTCAGAAAAACACAGTTTAAGAGTGAAGATTGTAGTGAGTAATCAGTCCTTTATAAATGTGCTGGCCACTATCTATTATAATATAGTCCCGGGGGGAGGGACACACTTTAGAAGTGACGGGTATGTGCCTACCGGCGTCGCGAAGTAGGGGCCTATCAGGTACAAAGCGTCATATAAAAAAGGGGGTCATTGGGTACAAACAAAATAAAAAAAGGGTGTCATTGGGTATAAGATTTTTAAAAAAGGGTCATCGGGTAAAAATATTTGAAAAAATGGAGCAATGAGGTTTGAGAATACTGAAATGTGTTTTTCAAAGTTGGCAGCCCTGTATACATAGCTATACATGGCTAGTTTCAAGTTTTTATTTGGAAATTGCTTTTACATCAGTGCCACTCATCTATCCGATGGTGCATCCAAGGCATTAAATATACAAACAAAACTGTATTAAACAAAATAAAATCAAAGGATACTTGACAAGCAAAAGGTACAAATAAATAAATGCCTTGAATAAATAAATATCTTGAGAACCGTAAGTATATTTTCAAAATGCTGATTTGTGCTTGATCACAGCACTATGGTGATTTTGAGGTTTGGGAATACTGAAATGTGTTTTTCAAAGTTGGCATCCCTGTATACATAGCTATACATGGCTATACATGGCTATGACATGGTTACATATGGCTATACATAGCTATGCATGGCTATACATGGCCATACATATAGCTATCCATGGCTATACATAGCTATGCATGGCTATACATAGCTATGCATGGCCATACATAGCTATGCATGGCTATACATAACTATGCATGGCTATACATAGCTATGCATGGCATTTACCATGAAATTGTTGTAGTTTTTAAGTTTCAAGTTTTTATTTGGAAATTGCTTTTACATCAGTGGCACTCATCTATCCGATGGTGCATCCAAGACATTAAATATACAAACAAAACTGTATTAAACAAAATCAAATCAAAGGATACTCGACAAGCAAAAGGTATAAATAAATAAATACCTTGAATAAAGAAATATCTTGAGAACCGTAAGTATATTTTCAAAATGCTGATTTCTGCTTGATCACAGCACTATGGTGATTTTGAGGTTTGAGAATACTGAAATGTGTTTTTCAAAGTTGGCAGCCCTGTATACATAGCTATGACATTTTTACATATGGCTATACATGGCCATACATAGCTATCCATGGCTATACATAGCTATCCATGGCTATACATAGCTATGCATGGCTATACATAGCTATGCATGGCTATACATAACTATGCATGGCTGTACATAGCTATGCATGGCTATACATAACTATGCATGGCTATACATAGCTATGCATGGCTATACATAGCTATGCATGGTATTCCTGACCATAGCCCATAACAAATGAGCTACAGCACCAGTGGTACTCTTGTTTATTTATGTATTATTTTATTAGGTACCAAAATCCATCTTCAGTAGATAACAAGAAAAGTCAACCTTTCTCAAATTTTATTTGTTTTAGACACCCCTCGCGATAAATAAATACTATCTTGAGTAGATATATAAAAAACAAAACCCATCAAAATAAACTTTCCTAATAAGCATTCTGCTAAATGTATGAATTCTGTTATATTGTTTTACTAGGCCCGCAAAGCTATCTTCTGTAGATAGCGAAAAACTATGAAACATCAACGTATGCCAAAACACTTTCCGAACACACGTATGGCTGGGTGTGCATTCAGAGAAAATGATGCAGGCCGTAAGTGGGCTATGCAGCGTGTTCACAGGTGATGCATGTCGCAACGGGCTAATATAAAGATTGTCCGATCGCGCCGTAAATGCTTTCTTCAGTAAATAACAAACAAACATGAAACATTAGAAATATACCAAATTACCTTCTTAGCACGTCTGTTGCTCAATGTATGACTTATTTTCTGTATTATTTTATTGGGTAACAAAATCTATCTTCAGTAGATAACAAAAAATTCGACTTTCTTTTCTCCATTTTATTTTTTGTTTTTAGACACTCCTCTCGGTAAGACTATCTTGAGTAGATATCGAAAAATAAACAAATATGAAATTATATTTTCCTAACACGCGTTCTGTACTGTTTTACTAGACCGGCCCGCAATGCTACATGTATCGTTCAGAGAAAATGCGACGTGTCATGTCAAAAGGAGTGACTTTTGGGCAGGTTATCAATTTTGAGGTTTTTATATAGCCTATCTTAAATAAAGAGATATTTTGCTCCACAACGACGTTTTCCCCAATGAAATCGGACATTCCTAAGCGAAGATATTGAGTTTGTAAGTTATGGTATTATAAAATTGGAAATTGAGATAACGGCCTTTAAAAATATCATTGACAATGTTGAGAGTAGGAAGTACCTTGAAAAAGGTCTCAAAAAATACAAGATGTCGGTTATATTCCGGTCTGAAACTCTGAGACAATATTTTAAACATTAATAGCATCACAAATTCGCAACAAACCCAAATTGTGAAAAAAATCACACCCGGGCGCGAATTTTTTTTCCGTAGTTAACATTTGAATAGGAGAAACTTATAATACATAATGTATAGTATTACATGTATTATGAGGCTAGATTCCACATGCCATTATTACTAAGTATTTCTTCTTACTTAACAAAAAGAAACGAACTATATTATATTTAAAATTCTACCAAGGATTGACCGGGGTTCGAACCAACAACCTAGCGATCCATAGTCAGACGCTATACCACTATGCTACGAGTAGTTCTGCCAGAAAGCCGTCTTTCTATCATACTTGTTGATTACGGAATAAAGCGTATATACACGATATACTATATTACTAGTTAATACGTATATAGGCCCTATCTCCGATCAATATTGAACCCTAACCCTAACCCTAAGACCCTAACCCTAACCCTAACCCTAACCCTAACCCTAACCCTAACCCTAATAGGCGGGACACCACGTATACAGTTGCTTAAACGGGCTCCCTATTCAAATGTTAACTACGGTAAAATAGTTCGCCACCCGGGCAGGTTTTTGGCTATTTCTCCATTTACGATCCTGCCCAAAAGTGTCTCCTTTTGACATGACACGTCACAAATGATGCATGCCGTAAGTGGGCTACGGCGCGGGTTCAAAGAAGAAAGTACATGTCGCAATGGGCCTATTATAATGATTGCCCGATCGCCCGTAAATGTTATCTTCAGTAGATAACCGTCACAAACATGAAACATTAGAAATATACCAAATTACCTTCTTAGCATATCTGCTGCTCAATGTATGACTTATTTTCTGTATTATTTTATTAGGTACCAAATATTATCTTCAGTAGATAACAAGAAAAGTCAACTTTTCTCAAATTGTTTTTATTTTTAGACACTCCTCGCGGTAAATAAATACTATCTTGAGCAGATATCAAAAACAAACAAACATCAAAATATACTTTCTTAACACGAGTTCTGCTAAATGTATGAATTTTGTTCTGTATTGTTTTACTAGGCCGGCCCTCAATGCTATCTTAAGTAGATAGCGAAAAACCATATCAACGTATGCCAAAACACTTTCAGAATACACGTATGGCTCGGTGTGCGTTCAGAGAAAATGATGCAGGCCGTAAGTGGACTATGCAGCGGGTTCACAGAAGGTGATGCATGTCGCAACGGGCTAATATAAAGATTACCCGATCGCGCCGTAAATGCTATCTTCAGTAGATAACAAACAAACTTGAAACATTAAGAATATACCAAATTATCTTCCTAGCATGTCTGCTGCTCAATGTATGACTTATTTTCTGTATTATTTTATTAGGTACCAAATGCTATCTTCAGTAGATAACAAGAAAAGTCCACTTTTCTCAATTTTTATTTGTTTTTAGACACTCCTCGCGATAAATAAATACTATCTTATCTTGAGTAGATATCAAAAAAACATACAAACATCATCATAATTGTGTCCGCCATATCTCAAAAAGGTTAATTCATGTGGATTCTGGATAAATTTATCTGTGTTACCAAGCGGAATTGACTTTACAGATGATACAAGTGTCTGTACTGTGTTTTGCACCGGTCCACTCTATAATTTGACTTGGGAGAGAGTGTCATTATACAATGTCATAGCCAAGCTTCAGTTGGAGGTGAAAATACCACAAAGGTTCGCCAAATGGCGCTGCGCACTCGGGCTCCTTTGCCTTGGGGTAAATTTTATGTTCAAAGGGCTTCTTCCTCTGAAAACCCCTTATTTCATGGTGGGATTTTTTTTTTTTTGTGGGAAGGCACTTTTAGTTTGTGCCTAAAATTCCAATTATGTCAAGGGAGCCCATAGCGCCATTAAGCGAATATTTACAGTATTGTTGCATCAATTACATGTAGGTCCTATGATAATGTTAGCTAACATTGGTAGAAATTTCGAATTTGGATAAAAATTGTGAGAAATCTATACTCCCTATTCATTATTAGGCCTTTGGATAAGGTTTGGTTAAGTATGTTCTTGAAATGGACTGTACATGTATATATATATGAGTTTCTTACTGTAACCCTGCATTATCGTACTTTTGGGTCTCACAACTACTAAATTGTTGGTCTAAAGTATGTAAAAGTATACATTTTTAGAATGGCAAAGACTTGATGAATTCATCTGTGAGATCAAATTTTGGCAAAAATTGCTAATTTTCGGACAAAATCCAAAAAAAACTTTTTTTGCCCCAAATATTTTCGGACCACGTAACCAAAAAATTCTTTTTTTTTTACTTTTTTCAATACAACTCACTAAAAATATTTGAAATTTGGGCGAAAATCAGGCTTTTTATGATTTTTTTTGACAATTGAGCACTTTTTGACCATTTTGGGGCAAATTTCTCACAGTTGGTCAAAATTCAGAAAAAAAACCCGGGTCCTAGATATTTTTATTAAAAAAAAAAAATTAATGATTTTTTTTGCTGAAGAATTTTTCTGTTACGTGGTCCGAAAACAATTTGGTTGCAACGCGTTAACGTTTGAACGGTACTTTTTGTGCTACACGAGAGCACATTAGACATATCGAATGACATTCTGGATACGAAGAATGTCCTGTGAAATAATGGTTGTAGCCCGTTGTTTCCAAAAATGACCACATTATTGAACTTAATGAGTTAGCTATTCCCAGCTTGGTCTAAATAAATAGGTGTATACGACAATTAGTTACTTCTATTTCTCGATGTTATTCGATCTCTACGGTTTTCGCACGGCTTTATACCCGGCTTTAGTCACAGGTTTCTTAATTTTTTTTACTATTTTTTTGAATATTTTCTTCCTTACACGTGTGATTCTTTTACCGTTCATTGTATCACTAATAGGGCTATTATTTGTAGATAACTTAGATTTTGTAGAGTTTATATTCCCTTTCACAGTTTGTTGCTTGGAGTTCAGATCAGATATTGACGTATTCCGTTGAGTATTCTTCCATTCTTTTACCTGCATCCGTTTTCGAATAAGAGCGGTATATTCACCATCCATCCGTAACAAATTCCGACAAAAGGTTGTCTTATTTCCAAGACGAATGATATTCATATGGTGTACATTGTCTTTGATAATTTGACTACCAGCTTCGCACAATGACGTAACATCCACTATATGCCTGCGAAATGCATCTAATTCCTGCCAAAATTCCGCGCCATATTCCTCTATTTTGCGCCATAACGTTCTGTTAAAATGCTCATATAATAACACATCCGCATGATTCCATTCCCTGATATTTTGTCTCAAGTTTTCACTTATATTATATCTAAAACCAGAGTCTCTGATTCTTTTTGGAATATAAAGAATATCGTCCATTTCCCAACAGAAAAGTTTCTTCATCAAGATGAGAGATTCATCAAAATATTCTTTGATAATCACAAGATCGAATTCTCTTTCCAATTGTCTTATTTTATATTTGATGTAAAACGGATCAGAAAAATACTGACTTTGAAAACCCAAATCATACATTTGGCCATTTTGAACCTGTTTCTCGCCGTATCTTATTCTCTTTCTATAATTCTCAGGATTTGTGAAGAAAACAGACAGTGGATTAGTGTTATTATTGGTAGTAATCTTTGCTTGCTTCATCATGTCAAAATATACAAATGCTGATTCAAATTGATCCACTGGATTTCTTAACGAAGTTATATCCGTCTTGAACAACTGCATCCACTTCTGGACGTGAATAAACAGCATGGGATGTCATTATATTGATACCCCATGTTTGATTCCCAAATTGGCCCAAATAGTTTCGGACCACGTAACAAAATTCTGACAAACTCACCAAAAATATTTGAAATTTGGGCAAAAATCAGGTTTTTGTGTGATTTTTTTGACAATTGAGCACTTTCTGACCATTTTTGGCGGAAATTTCTCAAAGTTGGTCAAAATTAATGATTTTTTTTACTGAAGAATTTTTCTGTTACGTGGTCCGAAAACAATTTGGTTGCTACATTAAGGGCTCGGATAGCAACGTTTGCACGGTATTTTCGAGAGCATATCGAATGACATATTCTGAATACGAAGAATGTCCTGTGAAATAATGGTTGTAGCCCGGGGGTTGTAGCCCATTATTCCCAGCTTGGTCTAAATAAATGGGTTGTATACGACAATTAGTTACATGTACTTCTATTTCTCGATGTCATTCGATCTCTACGGTTTTCGCACGGCTTTAGTCACAGGTTTCTTAATTTTTTTTTTACTATTTTTTTGAATATTTTCTTCCTTACACGTGTGATTCTTTTACCGTTCATTGTATCACTAATAGGGCTATTATTTGTAGATAACTTAGATTTTGTAGAGTTTATATTCCCTTTCTCAGTTTGTTGCTTGGAGTTCAGATCAGATATTGACGTATTCCGTTGATCTTGAGTATTCTTCCATTCTTTTACCTGCATCCGCTTTCGAATAAGAGCGGTATATTCACCATCCATCCGTAACAAATTCCGACAAAAGTGTGTCTTATTTCCAAGACGAATGATATTCATATGGTGTACATTGTCTTTGATAATTTGACTACCAGCTTCGCACAATGACGTAACATCCACTATACGCCTGCGAAATACATCTAATTCCTGCCCAAATTCTGCGCCATATTCCTCTATTTTGCGCCATAACGTTCTGTTAAAATGCTCATATAATAACACATCCGCATGATTCCATTTTGTGATATTTTGTCTCAAGTTTTCACTTATATTATATCTAAAACCAGAGTCTCTGATTCTTTTTGGAATATAAAGAATATCGTCCATTTCCCAACAGAAAAGTTTCTTCATCAAGATGAGAGATTCATCAAAATATTCTTTGATAATCACAAGATCGAATTCTCTTTCCAATTGTCTTATTTTATATCTGATGTAAAACGGATCAGAAAAATACTGACTTTGAAAACCCAAATCATACATTTGGCCATTTTGAACCTGTTTCTCGCCGTATCTTATTCTCTTTCTATAATTCTCAGGATTTGTGAAGAAAACAGACAGTGGATTAGTGTTATTATTGGTAGAAATCTTTGCTTGCTTCATCATGTCAAAATATACAAATGCTGATTCAAATTGATCCACTGGATTTCTTAACGAAGTTACATATAAGCCGTCTGGAACTACTGCATCCATTTCTGGACGTGAATAAACAGCATGGGATGTCATCATATTGAAACCCCATGTTTGATTCCCAAATTCTGGTTCGAACTGTACTTCTTGTTCTGTATATTGATAAACGTCTGTTCTTTTAAAATATCTGCAACAATGAAATACAGGTGTATCTTTAGCTGGTATTGCAAAGCTGAGGTTTCTTGTATATCCATAACGTTGCAGGATAGTACCTATTGATGTTCCGGCTGTCTTGTGAGTTTTCAGAAATACAATCCGTTGAGCTGGTGAACACAATGGCTCCCGAGGTGGCTCTAGCGTTCGGGCTAATCTGAAATGTAATTTGGATTGAAATATATATTAGCGAACGAACAACATTTAGAACATTTTTTGCGTTGGATATTTTAAAAAACGTCTCTCGGCCTACATAGGCTAATGATTAAAATAAATCCTGCTTACAAGCACAGAGATCTTTACTTTAGCATAAGAATTGAGATCATGGTTATCTTTTTATTGATATTTAAATAGGTTTGCTAATAAACGTGTCTATTATGTTTTGCATATTATAAAGTTTAGTATTTCAAAGAACCCTAGGCGAAATGTCAACCATGGTAGCATGGCTGACCTTGGTGAATGTTATATTATAAACCATGATCGACCAACACCACGGTCAAGCATGTCTAATCGTAACTCGTCCATTGGTCTAACAGTAACTTGCCAAATGGTCTACATGTAACCGTAACTCGCCCATTGGTCTAACCGTAACTCGCCAAATGGTCAAACCGTAACTAGGCCAATGGTCTAACCCTAACTCGCCCATTGGTCTCACCGTAACTCACCAAATGGTCAAACCGTAACTCGCCCAATGGTCTAACAGTAACTCGCCAACTTGCCATCCCCTTTCTTCGATTGTTAAAAGTTTTAAAATTGACCCCAGAACACTTCAAACCTTTGTCCTTATTTCACGATCAATGGCTTAGGAACAAGAACGAAATCTGGACATTATTGCCATGATCCAATGACCCGATAGCTGACATTAATATTGTACAAATGAATGTATGCATGAAATGTTTTAGATTTGCTAGGAATTTTCAACATGCTCCGATATTTAATGACGTCACCAAAAATTCAAAAAATAAGAATTTATAGACAATTTGCACCCAATAGAAATCATCAATGATGTACATGAAATGAGCAGAAATTTGAATGATTTTGGCTAACAAATGTGGATTGGTCATGAATTAGTGTTCAATCCTAGTACAGATGTGATAATAAGTAATTTTATCATAAAATCAAATCAAATCAAATCAAATCAAATGACTAAGCACCCCTTTTAAATCTAGTACTGGATGACTCAAAATATTCATAACCATGTTTATATTAAACACGTTTAAAACAATTTTGAAAAACATTTTTAGTTTCCTGGACGGGTTTTCAATAAAGAGCTAATAAACATCAATTAACATGATTAAGGTGATCGGAATCAGTATGTACACACTCAACTTAGTCCCTGCAGTACATGCATAATGCATATTGATTAGTTGTATTTTATTTACAGAGTCGTGATACAGCAAACAGTGGACCATTGGTTCCAAGCTACCAAATGCCATTCCCATAGAGATGTGTACAAAACACCCGTAGGGGGAACATTATTGTTTTTTTAAGAAATCGGTCCTCAATTGCCTGTTCTTAGGAAAACAATAGGTTGCGACTGGATCTGGAAGTCAATAATGTCTGTGACTCGTATACTCTCTATGAAAAACCATGCTAGAGTTAAAAGGGGTGCTTAAAATCATTTAAAATTACCACCGTCAGTTCCAGTCATTTAGGACTACCGTAAATACAAAGATTTCTACAAAAATACAAGTATCAGTAATAACACACATGATAGTCATCAAATGTAGCTATACCATAAAATGCCCGGATAAAATGATCAAGACTCCCGGGCAAGACTCATACTTACTGAACGTTTTCAAATGATATATTTTGAGTTTGGTAGAACACCAGTGGCATCTGCTTCATGCTAAGATAAATGGACAGAGTAAACACTAAAGAAAACATGGCTGCGACGCTACATGAAACTTGACGTGTGAACAGAGTACTTGTTGATGATAAATGGTGACTTTCCCGATCAGACGGCATGATTGTCGTTTCATTGTTGATTGTACACATTCGTCCCGAAAATGTTTAGCTGGAATACTGGAGCTATAAAGATGTTCTTTTCTCACTTCCCTGTGTAGTTGACGGGTAGTTGAAATGTTTGAGCTCTTCTATTGCAATTTAATTCTCCGCACGCTTCGCTTCCCAAGAAAAATATGCCGCTTTTATATTAGTATAGATCATGCAGTAGGCCTACCAATGCAAACGATGACGCATCCAGCTCAATTTCAATAATTGATGAACATCAGTTTTTGCATCTGATCGAGAATACCTGACAAACATGACCAGTCGAGCTGCAAAAACGTTGTATTACTATTTTTAAAGCTTTTAGGGAGTGTTCATAAATACTTTGGTGGGGGGGGGCTGGAAAATATTTTTTTTCATGTCGAAATTTTTTTTAACCCCCCCTCTACGTGAACCCCAAACTTTTTGACCCCCCTCTTAATGGACCTAAAACTTTTTTGACCCCCCCTCATATTAGGTTCAAAACTATTTTGACCCCCCCCTCATTTTAATGTACCATTCTACATCAAAGGATATATTAATGATACTAAAATTTGTATAGTGCAATGAAATTGTACATCCATGTCATTGATATAAAATATGTGAAATTGTGGAAATGTTTTATCATTTTATCAAGTAGCTCATGTATGTTTTATGCAACCCAGTATTAAAAAACATTCATTTATGATTGGAATCAGTACCAATGGAAGCATTGAAATTTAGGGGTCGGGGACGAGTATATTTTGTTCTGGTTTTACCAGAACTTGGGGGGGGGGGGGGGAAAATCAAATTTCGGGAGCACAGTTGACAAAAAGATTGCAGTTGCAAATACATATACCGGTTTTGTTTGTAGAAGTCTTTTAAAGAGACTGTATCTGAGCGAGCATTTCATGTATTTGAGCTTCCAAACAAAGGCATTATTGGGATGATGTGTGCGCGTAGCGTGCAAAAATTTTGTATTTTACACTATTTTCGCCCATGATGCGGATGAAAATGCCTTTATTGTGACAATATGCGCACACAGCGCACAAACGTTTTGTATTTTAAACTATTTTGGCCCATGATCGGGCTGAATTTGGGTGGAAAAGGGGCTCCTTTGCCCTCCAGATTTGATCTTTCATTTTTTGTCAGGGGAACATTTTCTTTCATCTTTGTCATGGGGGCACTTTCTCCCCTGGCTACGCACTGCCAAAATGGTGTGTTTTACTATTTGATGGGCCAGTTCGCGTGATCGCGCAGCGCAAAATTGTGCAATTTTACCCTATTTGGGCCCAAAACACGGTGCTTTTCGATGTGCTAAAAAAGTTGCATAGTTTTTTTTTTCCTATAGGATTTTGAGGGGGATGTCCCTCATGGAAAAATTAGGGGGGGTGGAAACATGTACCCCGGTTCTACAAGCTTCCTCCACCAATGATTGTAATGTAACATGATTTAGTTGTATATTTTAGTGATAATAAATTAATAATCTGTACTGCACGAAACATTATTGTAAAAATTGTCAACACTAAAGAAGAGCAAAGATATTGCAGCTTTTTAGTGATTTAAAGAGCAGACCAGAAGGAACTGACACAAGCCTCAAACTTAAGTTATAGACAACAAGACAATTTTTAACACTTCATACTTATATATATCTTTGACTATTGAATGCCTTGTCAAAAAACATAAAGGACCTGATCAAATACCCTTATCTGGAATGAAATTTTGTACTGGTAATACTTGAACATTTTTGAAAAATTTTAAGGCTATTTTATATTTTTTGCTTCAGGACTAATGTTGCTAAAGTTTTACACCCCCCCCCCCTCTCAGTGCCCAAAAACTTTTTAACCCCCCCTGTTCATACACCCAAAACTTTTTTTGACCCCCCCCCCTATTCAGAACTCCTACAATTTTATGACCCCCCCCTACATATTTTCCAGCCCCCCAACCAAAGTATTTATGAACACTCCCTTAGTATTAAAAGTATTTATAGTTCCCTGAGTTCCTCGTTGTGATTTGTATATCCGACTTGTAGCCTACTTGTATGCACCCCGGGTATGCACCACCAGCATGTAGAATCTACTGAAAGATGTTTACTATGTTTTTTGTTTACATGTTGTATGAGTACCGTATCCATGAACGGAACTCAAGCCGGGAACAAAGGCGTACAGCAAACCTCTCAAAGCCGTTCAGCAAACATTTACTCCATCTATACTACCTGATCAGTTCGGACATGAAGGTAGTAGTTGCTTTCGTTTTGGGGCGCCCGCTACGGCGGGGCCCCTTATGACTTTGTAAAAGCTTCTGATTTCGGTCTTGCTAGATTTACTTCGCAACTGTTTTGCTTAAACATGTTAAAAGTATGCCCAGCTTAGAACTAAAAACTGCTTGGGTTTGATTTTATTACTGTTTACTAATATGCATTGAATGCAAGTAAAGTAGTTCTATATAGGGTAGCTGCAGGTAATATGGGACAGCAGGTAATATGGGACACCTGTTTTCATTTTAACAAAAAGTAGCTTAGAGAAGGTAAACACTTTAAGTTGATTTGTTAAGTGTTTAGAGACATCAATTGTGCTTCTAGAAATGCAGTTTTGGAGTCTGTGTATCAAACTCTTGGAAATCAATGCCAAAAAGAGTGAAATTGCCCAAAAATTATGTCGTTTTTTGGCCTGATATAAAATCAATGACGTCACATTTTATGATTGTGTATCCAAAAACTCTGGTACTGAGGGGCATTTGTCATTTTTATGATCTTTAGGTGATGGGTTAAGCTTATCAGCAGGTAAAATTCCACTGACAAGTGGCACTTTCCTTTATAAATGATTATTTTCTCTGATTTTCAACTGAATGGGTGCAGGTAATATGGGACACATAGGAAATTGTGTGCATTGTCAATGCGAAAAGCAAAACTATTTAGAAAATTGAATTTTCTTGTAGAAATTTGCATTTAACATTCAAAATCATGTAACAAAAATGTTTTTAGAACAAAAGAGTGATTTTCTGAACTTTTTTGATTAGAGTTAAGTTTCCATAATTCCAGGGTTCAGACCAACCTTTAATAACAGATATTGCTTAAAATCGTAAACTATTTTTCTTAAACAGCGCAATCTAAACTTCTGCGGTAAGAGTGTATGAAGTCCTATAAACGAAAGTCCTTTCGTTAGGGGGCAGGGGTCGAAAAGGCCGATTACGTTAGTAAAAAAACATCGGTCAAAGTTGATCTTTTTAAGGATTTAACAGTGTTAAATATATTAGGCCTATATTTCAAATTTTAGTATTTTCCAAAGTTCAAAATTGACGCTCCACAGTGGTTGCCTTAAGGGGGTACTACACCCTGTCCAATTTTGTGCCTATTTTTGCATTTTTCTCAAAAATTATAGCGCATATACGGACTTCTGATATTTATTTAAAGTATGGCTTATTCTATACATGTCAATCTTTAAATAATTGGCATAGTCCTTATAATAACGGTGGTCCGCCTTGATGAGTAAATGACAGCAAATAGCTGCAAACCAGTGAAAAATACCCCAAAACTCGGTCAGTGGAGCTCCGCTCATACATGTCAATAGCGTCATTATCGATTGGATTAGTCGTCCGTAGCGGACAATTCGGTCGCTCATTGGATTAATATTATCAAGTGGTAATAAATTTGCATTGGACAATAGATTACTATTTAATGGTTTAGTACTGCATATATCGGTTTAATCTTCAATAAGCGGGTTTATGGATGGAAAGGTCACGGTGAATTTGCCGTGGACGTAACTGCACTATGGCGTGTAACTGGGGCACCAAAGGGACACCAAAGTTACATACGACAGTGCAAAATTGAGCACAAATATCACATGTGCATACATTGATGGACAAAAGTTGCCAAAATGCAAGTCTGATATATATCTAAAGGTATCACACAAGGACATTTGAATAATTAATCATTCTAAATTGGAAACATCCAATATTGTACCAAATATGCTAAAATGTAAGTAAAGTTGAACTTTGGTAGTTTTTTGCAGTGTTGAAAAAAATAAAATGCAATTTTTAAAATTATGAATAACTCTGAATTATGAGGATACTAAGTCACTCCTCTTGAAAGAGTCACCAGCACAAAATTTCTAGGCCTTCAAATTGATCAAAATCTTACTTGGAAGGAGCATATTGTTAGTGTCATTAAAACTTGCTCTCGTCGGCGTTATTAACAGTCAAACAGTTTCTACCCAGTGAAGCTTTGTATACATTATATTGTTCGTTAGTTCGCAACGCAAACTTAAAAAACCGGGCAAAACAAACACATCATTTATCGGTATGACATTTTCGTATTGCCAATGCCCAATAAATTCAATTTGCCCATTGCCCAAAAGTGCCCACCCAGTAAATTATGTCGCCCACAAAAAATTGGGCACCAAATAATAACACAGTACGGAATTGGTATACGCTAAAAATTAATATTATTTTGAGCAATTTCCCCACAAAACCTGAATTTGGATTAGACAAGAAGTTACACAGTAAAATTCAAAACATTATTTCACTATAATACCAAATAAAAATATTACCCTTCCCATCTAATTTTACTACCTTTTTTCTACCTATGAGTAATAATAATAATAATAATAATAATGACGATGATGATGATGATGATGATGATGATAATAATAATAATAATCTTTCTTTATTGAAGGTAATTCCACTTCAGTTGTTCAGCTTAAAATTAAAAGGGGACAGTAAAAGCTAACATTCTATAGAAAAGAAATACTAATCTTTTTTTATGGAAATGTTATAACATGGCTTTAATTACCGCTGCCCACCCAGTAAATTATTTAAGACAAAATAATGAAGAAGTACAAATTTAGAGGGAAATAATTTAAGTGAATGAACTTCTAGGCATTGTAGGCTTTTTTATTTACGACTTGTGCACCTGTAGCTGTAAGAGCACCTGTACTGTAGCCGTGATAGTGCTCCCGTGATATGGAGAATTACTTTCACCAAGTTTAAGCCAAATCAGACGAAGTTTGAAATGTAGCCCCAGTGGGTGACCTTTGACCTCCGATGACCTCGAATATATTTTTATGTGTTCCCATCATATCAAGGATTCCATCCACCAAGTTTGAACCATCTGTGATGACCTTTGACCTTGGTTGACCACGATTTTATTTCGCACATATATTCCCCTCATATAAATGATTCCACCCACCAAGTTTGAGCCTGATCGGACAAAGTTTGACATTTGAACCCTCCGTGATGATCTTTGACCACGGTTGACCTCAATTTTATTTCGCGCATATATTCCCCTCGTATCAAGGATTCCACCCACCAAGTTTGAGCCCGATCGGACAAAGTTTGAAATTTGACCCCCTCCGTGATGACCTTTGACCTCGGTTGACCTCAATTTTATTTCGCGCATATATTCCCCTCGAAGGATTCCACCCACCAAGTTTGAGCTTGATCGGACAAAGTTTGAAATTTGACCCCCTCCGTAATGACCTTTGACCTCGATTGACGTCGATTTTATTTCGCGCATATATTCCCCTCGTATCAAGGATTCCATCCACCATGTTTGGGCCCGATCGGACGAAGTTTGAAATTTTGACCTTTGACCTTGACCTCCAATGACCTTTGACCTCGGATGACCTCGAGTTCATTTTGTCAACCCACCCACCAAGTTAAAGCCCAATCAGACGATGTTTAAAATTCAAAAATCATTTGCAGCAATGCATTCTGGGTAGACATTACAGTGCATTTCAAATTGGGCAGATAGCCAAAAGTTAGATGAAACATGTCCAGAGTTGCAGCTAGTTGCCCAGTACATATCTTTTTTGTTGCGCCCTCTACGGAGGCGCCACAATATATAGGCATGACTTTGTGAAACGCTTCTAATTTCACTCTTGCTAGATTGACTTCGCAATTGTTTTGCTAAAATTATGCCCAGCAGCCAGCTCATAAATAAAACCACAATTTGCTTGGATTTTATTTTATTATTGTTTTCTGATATGCACGGGATAAAATGGTGAGCGTATATTCTTTGTTTAAAATACAAAATGAGGATTTATAAAAACACCAAATAAATCCTGACCTTTGTATGCGTTCAACCAGTTTACCGTGTGCCTTAGAACCCGATAGACGGTGACATTTGTCCATACACTAGGTTCCACAACATGCTCATCTATCATGGGAACAGTCCTTGAAAATTTGGGTACACAAACTCATACTCTGCAACTTGAGGTCAAATTTTGCACTATGATTATGTAATTGAGGTTATTGGACTTTGCCATTGGGATTAGACTCTTGTGGTCCATAGTGATAAGATCAATTAACGAGGCCTCAATAAACTGATGGCTTTTGTTTGCTAATCACCATAGAATCTATATAGCGGTTATTGCCATGGAGGTAGTACTAGCTACTACCTCCATGATTGGGTTAAGTAAATAACTAAATCCTGTTATCTACCCAGCAATGTTTGCTTATCTTAATAATTGTAACAAACTGTAGTGTAATATAAAATAGTACAAGACCAATGAAGACAGAAAAGGCAAACAGACAGAAATTTAGAGTTTTAAATTAGAGAGTTGACAGGAAGTTGTAAGAGTTAAATTGTTATGGATATGATTGGTGTAAGCGCGAAAATGTTGAATGTCAGATCAAAGTCATCCGAGGTGAATTAAGTAATGTCAATCACAAATTGTTACAGGTCATTTGAGGTGGACTAAGTTTATATTTGGATTGTCAGAACACCTTCCCCAATCAAACACATTTCTCTTGCATTTGATCATCTTCTACTCTTCCCTAGAAAAATCATTATACCAAATCTACACACCATGGAATTCACCATATCACGTCCAAGTTCACATTGGGCGCCACATTCCTTTTTAAAGGAATTTTATTATCCACTTGCTTGCTATTTGCTATTCAGTTGGGGGTATTTACCCCCTAGATGACATTTGACCTCAAGGGGGCCTTCAAAACCACCCGGTCAACATGCTTTTCCCGGCACCTACCCATATCCAAAATTTCGGCTTGATACGTCGAAGCACGGTGGAACGCATAGCCGGACACACAGACAGAGACCGCTTATTATTTTATTAGTACTAGTGCACCTGCAGCTGTAATGGCCCTGTAGCTATTAGGGCACTAGGTGCATGATAGAGATACTGCTTGACCCCTGATGACCCTTTGACTTTATAACATGTGCGCCTGTAGCTAGCTGTAATGGCCCTTTCGCTATTATTGAGGTATGTGAAGCTTATCCCGATCGGACAAAGTTTGAAATTACATTCTGGGTAGACATTAGTAGTGCATTTCAAATTGAGCAAATAGCCCAAAGCTGAATGAAACATGTTCAGAGTTGTCTAGTACACATCTTTGTATCCACTTGCTGCTGTTTTTGCTATCCAGTTGGGGTATTTCCCCCCTAGATGACCTTTGACCTCGAGCGGGCTCTTCGACAACTACCCGGTCAACATGCTTTTCCCGTTACCTATCCATATCCAAAATGTCGGCTTGATGCGTCGAAGCGCGGCGGAACGCATAGCCGGACAGACAGACACACACACAGACAACGGCTATTATTTTAGTAGTAGGATTATAATTACCAAGTTATGAGGCTCAGCAGGTCCTAGGCAAAGATGTTTTACTTTAGTAAAACAAGATGAGCTTATTTGTATACCGCCGCGTGGCCGCAAACGAAACCGTCTCGGCTGAAACATGCATGCATGATGCAGTCATGTCTACAGTATAATTCACCACGACCTTTGCAGGACTTAAACCCATTAAAAGCTATTAAACCAAGATAACACTCATTGAAAACAGCTCAACTGATTAAATCAGATCTTCTCTGGTTAAATCCACACAACACATGCTTCTCTTTTACCTGTGCAATGAGAAATGAGCTGGTATTATAGTTTCAGTTGGGTGAACGATTATAAAGCGAACGCTAGGTTACAATTCTGTGTGGGCTTTTGTTTACGAAATGAGACAATGGTTATGCTTATTGTTAACCAGCGTTCTTGAAAATGAGAAGCATAGTGGTTTGCAGACTTAACACGGTTTGGAAATAATTTCTTCATATTTTTTGGTGTTATCTGTCGTTTACATAACACAAAAGTGCGAATATTTCTAAACACCTAAATAAGCTAAAAATTTAGGACATGTTACAAAACTATATTTTCTAGAATTTCAGAGAATACTTTTAATATTGCATTGGCCGGTTATTTTTCACACAGTGACGTTAACTAGGCAATGTACTGTAACGGAACTGGGAGGGGGGTATCTACAAGATATAAAAACGACACGAGGGAAAACCTATAACTTATTTGAATAACCAAAATCCTATTTCAGGAATGCCTCTCTATTTTCCACCAGGTAAGAACCAGCATTATTTTGAACCAACATTTTCAACACGGTCCCTGAATATCATTCAGGCGATCAGCAACTTTTTGTACATGCACCGTCACCGTACGCACTTCAGCATGTCTTTATTTTCGCGCCGAGCAATTTTTCACAAGACAAAACCAATGGTTCCAAACCTAGTAAAAATAGAGCTGCATCCAATCCTTTAATCTAGAAACTCATCTCTTGTATTTGAAAATGAATTTCCAATAAATAAAGTAAAGCTTCAAGCAAGAAAACACAGCAGAATCAGTTTTTATGAGTCTCAAGTTTGCACAAATTACCGGGACAAATTATTATTCACGTAACGTAAATTTCCATGCTGACAATTGTTCACATTTTCATGACAAATACATTTCAACCAATTCAGTTTAACTTTACACTGAACCTTTTACAATAAATGTGGCCCACGACTTTTTATTATCGTGTTGATCATTCCATTTTATAACTCCAAAGTCCTAAAGATGACCAAGTAGATCTTTAATGGGTTCAAGAAATATTTCATAACTTTTCCATGCATCCCAAAACTGCACAGCTCACACCTTGTGCAGAAATCCCCGCGCGTACCATTACCGTACATCAGCGCGTCACTCGCCCGTCAGACCATGGCCTTGCACTCGCCACCAGCCGGGTCGAAACACGCATAGAAAATCCCAAACAAACATGAACCCAAAATCCATCTACTTGATCTTCCTATCAAAATGGGGACATGGCCGAAATCACTCATGTAAGAGTCTGAGAACAATATCCAGTTTACAATTTGCAGACAACAATAATCGTTAATTAAAAGCCTAAATCATGGGGAAGTTTCCATGGTATGGTACAAGATACAGAGACGGCAATGGTGACGGGAAAACGGCTAATGTCTCCAGCCATCTAGCTTGCAAGATATTGGTCCATTAGAGAATTTAAAGCCCCCGGGAAAAAGGTAAGGACATCTTTAAATTTGGAAGTGATACAAATCACTAGACTTTTCCAAAACGGAATTTAGAAACTTGAACTTTGACTTTTGATAACTTCATAAAAAAAACGGAATCCAAAACGGTTGCCTAACAAAAAAAATACCTGCCTAGAAGTCAAAACTTTTACTGGCCTATCTTTCTGCTGAGTTCAGCGCAGTTTAAACGCCGTCTTCCGCATACTCAAAAATAGACAGTTTATATCTCGACGCTAGTTAGGCCATGTCACCATTCCAGTTTATGCAGATTTCAGCGCATTATAAACGCTGTCCTCTGCAACACTAAAGTCCGGTGTTCAGCGATCACTAGAATAAAAAGGACCGGGAGTAATTCTAAGGATAAAAAAACACAACCCATGTCACCGTCCATCTCTGACTCTTGAACCATCCGCCTGAATTAGCAGATTTAATCACAGTCTACTTCCAATGCAGTTCTAAAGCTTGCCGATAAATTAATTCATGTAAAACAACCAAAACATTTGTACACGAATAGCCGTGAAAACGGCTGGGCTATTACGCCCCTGTACAAAGACTACATCCTGTTCGCTTTACATTTTAAACCCAAAATTCAAGTCTGAAAGCACAAAATAATTAATTTCGCGGATTGCTCTGTGAAAGCTTAAAAACGACTCTGACAATTTGTGCAAAAACAACTTGCACTGCCACCAACTCGCGCTTCTGATTGGATGGGCTTGTCTCCACGCGCACGATAGCATGCACGCAGATCGTGTCATCTCATGATCATCACATGATAGCCTGATGATGCCTAAAGTAGTAAACAACTATTCAGGGGTGTGCAGACACCGATCTCCTGAATCAGGTATTTTAAATTGCTTGATTTAAGAATAAATAAAATAATCTAGCTGTATGAACTGCATCGGAACGACTGAATATTTGGCTGGCCAAACTAGCCAGTACCTATCATAAAAAAACATTTCATTATTTTTAAAATGCCTGCAAAAGGCCAAAATGCAACTTTATTACAGTACTATAATTACCTATAACATACACTAAAACATCAAAGTGCGAATATTTCCAAACACCTAAATTAGCTAAAAAAATTAGGACATGTTACAAAACTATATTTTCTAGAATTTCAGAGAATACTTTTAATATTGGCCGGTTATTTTTCACACAGTGACGTTAACTAGGCAAATGCCTATACTTCTAACATACACTACTTGTGGATGTCACGCGTCAATTGTGAGAGCTCTGTGTATTGTGTATAGGAAAACGGACAGTAACTGCAGTATGGTTTATGAATCAAAGGCTACGGCAAGACTTTTTCGCATCACGTACGTCGAAGTTCACTTTTCAATGTGCAAACTGTAGTTAGGATAATGAAAACGACTGGTAAGCAAGTCTACTAAATGATCAAAATCTGAAGAAAAAAAATGGCGGACCGTCGCCGGACCCTTTTCAGAACCAATACAGCATATTTAGCCATTGTCAACATGGGGTCATCGCCAGGAATATTTTCCTTATATAAAAAACTAACACCTCCGCTATATGGTATTTCATGATATAACATTAATAGAAAGAAAAGTGCAAATGTTTTTCGTGTTTCGAATCGGACGAGTAACAAGCTCTATGACGTCATGATGTAAACAACGTCCGGGTCATTAATAATTAATTAGGTATACCCAAATACGGAAACCTCCAAAACTATGCAAATTAGATGTTCGACGAATCAGAATACAATCAGCCCATCTCCAAAATTATGCAAATGAGTTGAGGCAGTCAGGGGCGTAGCGAGAGCATCAGGGGCCCATGGACAAGGAGCAGTACGGGCCCTTTTAACCAGGGCGGGATTTACCTTGTGATGTGGGGGCCCTGGGCCAGGCCAAAATTTGGAGGCCCTGAAATCACGTGAGGATGAAGGCCTGTGCACTCAAGTCAGTGGCTAAGTTTTCGTATACGTATAATAAAGAGGGCTTAGAGGGGGACTAATATATTTTCTTCCGATGTTACTGCTACGCCCCTGACTGCTGTTATTGTATTGTTGTATTTTGAATGAAATAAAGATTGATTGATTGATTGACATTTGCGCGCAAAGCACGCGCAAAAATTCAATTTCAGACTATTTGTTTTAGCCCCAGATCAACATGAATTTTGCGATTTGAATGTGCGCGAAGCGCGGAAAATTTTACAATTTTGCCCTATTTTGGCCAAAAAACATGCTGTTATTGGGGTTAAAAGAAAGATGCATAGGGCAATTTTGGGGCCCTGGGAATCGTAAATCCGGCCAAGCTCTCCTTTATCAGCCCTTATTTGATTTTCGCTTTTGTGCTCGGGGCCTCTGAACCCTCGGGGCCTATGGACTTCGTCCACCCTGTCCCCCCGCTTGCTACGCGCCTCGAGGCAGTTACGTGAACATGTACAGTGGTTCGGCTCTTGTGTATACCGACCTCTGTGGTCCAAGGTCAATACAGGGGTGAAAAATTAAAGTTGCTCTGATTTTCGTAAAAATGAATGCAAACTACTCCTCAAGTTCAAGGGATTCAGGAAAAGAATAGTTTCTACTATCTGCGATGTGAAATTCAGAAGATAGATGATAAATAAATACAAATTCCATTGAATCCTAATAAGCTGGTTGCCAACTTTTACGCAAACTTGCCGCTAGGAACCCGATTTGTCCAAAAATAGAATCAGTCTAAATGAAACAGTGTGATATATGCAAATGCCCCCCCCCCCCGTGCCCCTATGACGCTTCGCCACTGTTTGGCACATTTTGTTTGAGACATCCTTGTCTTTCAAAGATAGTTACTCAACCATAGAATAAATTATGGTCACAAATTTGGTGTCATTTTTGACAAGAAAGAACAATGTTTGTATTGATCACTGATCAGTTGACATGAAACAATATGGAAATTCAAATATTTTTGGATATATGGCCGTTTTTGGAGTTCACATTTTGTGTGACTCCTTCGCTAAGTGAACGATTTTACCATGTTTATGGGCTCATTGAAAGGTTTCCAGCCTTTAGTGATTGTCGAGGTCCATGGAATAGCATTAAAATGATCCAAACTATACTACATTATACATCATATCCATAATTTTTGTTGTCTTAATTGATTAAATACAATAGAAATATTTGATAACAAATTTTGAGAAAGAACATATTTTCCTTCTGTGTCATATTTGTTACTTCAATGTTTATTAGGGCTGTGCAATACCATCACCCCGGGGGTAAAATTTCCGAACGGCTCGCCAAAATCGCTTGCCCCCCCTCTCGGCCCGCCAAAATCGCTTGCCCCCCCCTCTCCGCCAAAAATTCTTTTGCCCCCCCCTTGAACATGCCAAATTTTGGGATCCCAAATTCCAAACTTTAAATGGTCTAGATGTATGTTGCGAGCGCAGCGAACAGGAAAATTTGCATATTTAAGCGTTTCCGTACCGTTTTCCTAAGCCTTTTAAAGCATTTTATTAAAAGGTGCCCCGTGAATGCGTGCCAAAATCGCTTGCCCCCCTCTCGGCTTGCCAAAATTGCTTGCCCCCCTTTCGTCTCGCCAAAATTTCTTGCCCCCCCAATTTTACCTCCCCCAGGGCTCATAATTATTGCACAGCCCCTTATGGTTTTACTGTATTTTGTAATGCTCTGGTCATAAAACCAACCCATGTAAAGAAATGGTACAGGTCACCAGTTTCAATTTGAACTTTGCCTTGAACTGAGTTTTAGGGGTGTGATGTGGCATTCTTCTTTTGGAGCGGAAACTCTGTATGACTTTGGCAGCCAAAGGAAGAAAAAAAGGAACATTAATTGCTGCAGATTTGTGTGTGTCGTAAAGCAGGTAAGATTATGATCAAATTATATTTGATCTCCAAAATTAGCAATATTTTAGCCAACATAAAGCCAAATACATAAAGGCAAACGGAAAATTGATTAGACTTGTTCTTTGAAACTGTGATTTATTTACAATTACAACAGCAGTCAAAATGTATCGGTATCAATACACCCTTGCATAAACAGTATGCTGCGACTATATTTATAAATACGTTTTATAAATACGCACGTGACTACCTCCGCGCTGCCATAACCGCTTCTAGACAAAAAGTCTCGAAGTGACCTTCTACAGAGCGGGTGGTCTTCCTATACATTTGATTGCAAAGGCGGAACAACATTAGACTACTGTGCAGCAAAAGTATCTATTTTGTTCAACTTTGTTATTATATTGTAAACGATTCCGTCGTTGAATATTTCCAGGTGAACTGGTTCAGTGCTCTCTGTGTTCGAAACCACGATATTAAATGATCACAACATAAAGTAAATTGGTTTACAAACCATGCGTGAATAAGTTACTAAAGTATGACGTATGGCGCAATCTATACCATTGACAGCTAACTTATACAGGGATTGATTTTCTTTACCAGTTAAATGCTACCTAGCTGGTCAATGGCCTGACGGTGTTTTTAAAATGTAAGATATTTTCCTAATATTAAAACTAATATAATGAATGCAGCAATTAATATTGCCTATTGTTTTAATACACTCAGTGTATGACGGATAATGTATCGTGTAAATGCATTCGTCAAGATAATTGCACTTGCCATGGAGTTATTGCATTTAGCTCTTGAGCCTATCGGCTCTCGAGCTAAATACAATAACTCCACGGCACGTGCGATTATCTTGACGAATGCATTGCACTCAGCTCATTATCCTTATCATAAGCACTTATTTCCAAAATGGGAAAGAAAAATTTGCTGTTTACGAACTGCACTAAAGCACAGCAAATATCGGCCTCATCGGGTTATGTTTTCTATTATTGAAAATTTTTGTATTTGCAAATGCAGCATGTAATTTTTTTAATTTTTATGGGTTTTTTTTATTACAGTGCTGTGTTTTGGCGCTCTGTTTGGAAATACAGCATGAATCTTTTTTTTTTTTTTATTCTTGTGTTTTATATTATATTGCTGTGTTTTGGTGTTGTGTTTAGAAATGCATCTTGGAATTTTTCATTCTTATGTTTTCTATTATATTGCTATGTTTTGGTGCTGTGTTTTGTAATACAGAATGGATTTGTTTATTCTTATATTTTCTATTATGGTGCTGTGTTTTGGTGCTGTATTTGGAAATACAGCATGTTTTTAAAAAAAATACTAATTCTAATTTTAATAATATACTGTCACAGGAGAGGGCAATGATATGATGTTGCCCGAGCAATATATGTCCTTTAATCCTAACCAGGGATAACACCTGTAAATACCACAAAATACCACGATGAAAAATTCTGCGCATGCATGCATCCCAGGGTCTACGATGACGCAATCACCCTAAGTATGATATGCCCACGGAATTGCTGGCTGGGCAGCAATAACCCGTGCAGCTACCGGTCCGCGATCGTATGGTTGGCATGCGGGGGGGTCAAAGGTTTGAATCCCGGGGGTGCCAAGTCAAAAATTCTTCTTCTTCTTGAAAAATTCGGATCTTCTTTGACTTCCGATATCAAAAAGCATGGGTCAGTGTTAGGGTTAAGCAGTAGAGTTATTTATTGACCATGGTGAATAAACTAAACAATTTTTAAAGAAAAGAGTGAGAGAGAAAAACACCCTGACGCCTTGAACCAAGGCTAAAAGTAGGTTATCTGCCATTTCTTTTCAAAATCTAGATATAATGTTCTTTTGTACACAAATCCATGTATTCTTCCGCAATGTGCCTATGCGTGGTTTGGAAACAAAATAGTGGGGATTATCATGATTATGTTGTCAATAATAAACGCCTCAACAGAAGAAAGGTTTTACATATTTGAGTGCTCATAAAATTATTTTTAACACAATAAATAACCAAATTATGATCATAAACGCAATAAAATGGCTACATTCGCCAAAAAAGAAGTAAATGTCAGAGAAGATGATCATCTTGAAAAGAGTTTTCTAGAAGCGTTATTAACGACTTCAAGAAAACTCTTTCCAAGTTGATCATGAAACTTGATATGGATCAAAATAATTCATCTCGCCATGTCGTCAAGTCGGATGGCACTTAGACGCATCCGTAGCCAAAAAATCTTGGCGTGTTAAAGAAATTTCCCAAATCATGTGCTAATATTGCATGTGGTATAAAATCCTCGCTCAAAAATGGTGCTGCTTTCTCCACACTTAACTCCTTGCGCAGTTCTCCAAACAATTAACTCCTTGCGCCGTTCTCTATCTCCAAACTGGTGCTATTTTCACCTTTCACACAACTTCTTCAGGAAACAGACCTGTGTCGCATACAGTCCCCTTGTTTCCACTTACATTGACAGATGTGCTGTTTCATAAACCAGACTTCAGCAAGTCGATAGAAAAATATAATTTCCTTTCTTAGAAGAGGTACGCACTTTGACGTAAACTAGACATTACTGGCAAGTAGTGGTATACATTGACTACATAAAATATTTCTGGTTCGCAATTTCCTTTCTTTGAAGGAAATGGACTGTAAGCACATTAGCTAGCCCAGAAGAACCTATAATTATAACATTAACCTTTCACATTACATCACTTCCTGAGAGGATTCCTATATGATGTCATTTTCACTTTACAATCTCAGGGGAATTCCTAACTATCCAAAATTAGAAATGATTCAATTTGTTATTGCTCAATTTGATGCCTGAGAGGGGAATCTCTAAAATGTCCCATGAAATAGATTTTAATTGTAAACAAAGATAAATAATCAAATTAAATTACTCAAAGCACATCACAATTTGGATTATCCCTCACACTTTGATTTTTTTTTTCAAAATGCGCCTGCTAGTACACGAACTTGCTTGCTTGGTTAATGAAGAGCTTTGTTTCAAAACCCCTTACATCCACTTTTGGCCAAATTGAGTTATTGGCATAATATTATAGTGTGGGTAAAAATACACATTTTGGTGGTTGTTTGACCTTCATACT
Source organism: Amphiura filiformis (assembly GCF_039555335.1). Taxonomy (NCBI): domain Eukaryota; kingdom Metazoa; phylum Echinodermata; class Ophiuroidea; order Amphilepidida; family Amphiuridae; genus Amphiura; species Amphiura filiformis. The sequence goes on along the minus strand of NC_092644.1, from coordinate 58,599,895 downwards.
ACCTTCCCTTCCGGAGTTATCGCATATTTCCCGTTTGGGAAATCTTAGGGAATTTCCGGAAATCTGAACTTAAAATGAATATAGAATTGTTTTGTTTTAAATTTTTGATGTATAATGGTTGCCTGGAATGTTCTTTACCTATTAAAACCAAAAGGAACTGTTTTTGGGTCACTATGTTTGAAAAAATAATTTTAATTAACAAAAGGTGTAGCTTCGAAAAAAAACAAAAAATGCCATTTTCCCGAATTTAATTAAAAATTCATAATTAAAAAAGTAAATGAGATATTTCAATTTTTCTTTTTGATTTTCAAAGCATTAGTCAAGTTACATAATGTAGTGCAAACAAATGGGCTCAAATTTGGTTGCAAAGGTGGTTTCTAGAAAAGGGGTAAATTTATTTTGTTGCAAAACCCCTTACATCCACAAAAGGTGCGATATAAAAGAAATAATAAAATAAATAGGAAGCCTTGAAAATTGTCCCAACCCTATTCTTTTAGTTTCTATTCATCAACACTTTATCCAATCCCAAATTGAATCAAATCGAACAAGTAATACTTGCACAATTAAAAAAAGCTGTTTTTCTCAAAAATTCAAAAGTGGATGTAAGGGTTTTGCAACAAAGCTCTTCAATGATGGGATGCACGAGGGGCGGTCAAGAAGTAATGAAAGTTGTCTTGTGACCCCATGTATGGATTATTTTCATGGCATTTCTCTATGATCACATAAACATTGTACCTTTGTCTTTCAAACAACACATGTAACAATGATATCGCAAGCTTGATTACGTCGCAGCATTAGCATAAAAACAATGGTCTACAGTCACTGGCTGAAAACGAGTCGATATACTAAGGTACATAAGAGGCTGAAATGAGGTATTGCAATATTTTTTACATTTCCTCAGGAATTAAAGTATGGCGAGTGCTGCCTTTTGGAAAAGCAGTAGAACATTATTTTTTTAGAGAATACGTGATGATTGTTGGATCATTTCTGCTTAATTTTTTTGTATATTTTCCTGTCATTTCCTGTATAAAGATATTCTGATAATTGAAAATCTTCTCTATCTATATAAATAAAAGGAAGTCGCTAAATCTTGTTCGCGAATAGACTCAGAGATGATTTCACTTTCAGCTCTGATTTATTCGTACATTGATCGGGTACATATTGCCATTAAACCATCTGAGGTTCATTTTTGCAAAACTATTCAATCACTATGGAAATAACAAAAAAAATGGTCGGTTGCTAGGCCGTTGAGGTCAATAACCTTACGGTTCAGGTCATGACCAAACACGCGTCAAATGCACGCGCGCGATTAGTGGCGAGTCACGTACCCTGACACGTACTGCGTCTGGGTTTATAGGTCGCGCGCCGCAGAGGGTTGTCTGATGGTCTGAGGAGGGGGGTGGTGTCCACTCAGAATTGAACACTTGATCAAAATAAAGGTCTAGGCCTAATTGAAGCCATTTCGGGGACCATTTTTGTTTTGTCATTGCTTTAAAGTGTACAGGTGTCCAAAACAGAAGCCAAAACGGACACTTCTTTATACGCAGCTGAGGGGGGGGTTGAGTATTTGAAAAAAAATCAAAATAAAGGCTCAATTGAAGCACCATTTTGACACTAATGTTGCTATCATCGTTGAAAACGTAAGTGTACAGCTGTCCGAAGCAGAAGAAAAAACGGACACTTCTTAATACCCAGGGGGGATGTGGCCCCCTGAGTAGGCCCTATTTGAAAAAAAAAAAAAATCAAAATAAATACCGAATTGAAGCTATTTCGCGACCACTTTGACACTATAATAGTTGTTATCGGATGTTCAAAACAAGCCTCTTATCAATACGCGGAGGGAGGGTGTCTGATGGAGGGTGCGCCGGGAGGGGGGGGGCACTCGAATATGAAAGTCTCGTACCTGTCCCTACCAGACTATGACACTAGGGGTCAAAACAAGCCTCTTATCAATACGCGGAGGGAGGGTGTCTGATGGAGGGTGCGCCGGGAGGGGGGGGGGGGCACTCGAATATGAAAGTAACGTACCTGTCCCTACCAGACTATGACACTAGGGGTCTATCGAAGGCGATTATGGCCAAAAAGGGGGTTATTCAGTAGTGGGGGCCTCCAAGAAAATGTGTGAGAACGCTAAAATTCAGTGCCATTAACCGTAAAACATAACTTTCTTTTTTTGAAATTGAAATTGCTACAAAAATGTTAAATTTGTTCACAATGCGCGCGAAGCGCCTAAAATATTTGCAGATCTGGTGTAAATTTCTATAAAAAAAATGGGGTCATTGGGTGTAAGCTGGTGAAAAAAGGGGTCATTGGGTGACAGATTTGCAAAATAAATCTGAGGGATTGAGTGAGTATAACAACATTATCACAGATCTGGATATTCACTTAAATAAAAGTTTAGCTTCTTACATGACAGGAGCTAACATGATTATCAACATCTGAGTATTGCTGGATGAATAATCTACACCAACAATGACCAAGACAGCATGATTATCATCACCGTTTACTAAACACTCCCGTTTACTAACCGCTCCCGTTTACTCAACTAGCGGGGACCCGCGCGAAGCGCGGGTCTCCCGCTAGTCATAAATAATAGAGGCTGAAAATGTAAACAAGTGGCAAAATGATAATTTGCCATGGGAACTTCAGTCATATTTTATCTGAAATCTGACTGGATGGCAGGGCCTGCATGTAGGGTATGCATAGCATAATAAAATGCAAGCACTGACGTATCCCTAAAAGCAGTTATCTGTTGCAGGGAGATAAATAACATGTTAAGCAGTAAATTATTTTGCCCACCCAGTAAATTCAATTTGCCCAAAAGTGCCCACCCAGTAAATTATTTCGCCCACGAAATATTGGGCACCAAATAATAACAGTACGGAATGGTATACGCTAAAATTAATATTATTTCGAGCAATTTCCCCACAAAACCTGAAAGAATTCTTTAAGCTAATAAATCTGGATTAGACAAGAAGTTACACAGTAAAATTCAAAACATTATTTCACTATAATACCAAATAAAAATATTACCCTTCCCATCTAATTTTACTACCTTTTTTCTACCTAGGAGTAATAATAATAATAATAATCTTTCTTTATTGAGGGTAATTCCACTTCAGTTGTTCAGCTTTAAATTAAAAGGGGACATATCTGACAGTAAAAGCTAACATTCTATACAAAAGAAATACTAATCTTTTTTTATGGAAATGTTATAACATGGCTTTAATTACCGCTGCCCACCCAGTAAATTATTTAAGACAAAATAACGAAGAAGTACAAATTTAGAGGGAAATAATTTAAGTGAATGAACTTCTAGGCATTGTAGGCTTTTTTATTTACAACTTGTGCACCTGTAGCTGTAAGAGCACCTGTACTGTAGTGATATTAGTCCCGTGATATGGAGAATTACTTTCATAAAGTTTTAGCCAAATCAGACGAAGTTTGAAATGTAGCTCCTGGGTGACCTTTGACCTCCCATGACCTCGAATATATTTTTATGTGTTCCCCTCATATCAAAGATTCCATCCACCAAGTTTGAGCCCGATCGGACAAAAATTTGAACCCTCTGTGATGACCTTTGACCGTGGTTGACCACGCTTTTATTTCGCACATATATTCCCCTCATATAAATGATTCCACCCACCAAGTTTGAGCCTGATCGAACAAAGTTTTAAATTTGAACCCTCTGTGATGACCTTTGACCTCGGTTGACCTCAATTTTATTTCGCGCATATATTCCCCTCGTATCAAGGATTCCGCCCACCAAGTTTGAGCCCGATCGGACAAAGTTTGAAATTTGACCCCCCTCCGTGATGACCTTTGACCTCGGTTGACCCAACACCCTACATGTTCATATAGGGGGCACAAATTAAAAATGCTCCAAATTCACTATAAAACATGTCAAATTATTCGTCTGGGTCTGAGGACATCTGTAACATATTTGCGCATATAGGACATATAATTACCAAGTTATGAGGCTCACGCAGGTCCGAGGTCAATTATACAGGGGTGAAAAATTAAAGTTGCTCTGATTTTCGTAAAAATGAATGCAAACTGTTCCTCAAGTTCAAGGGATTCAGGGAAAGAGTAGTTTCTACTATATGCGATGTCAAGTTCAGAAGATAGATGATAAATACAAATTCCATTGAATCCTATGGAATCCTACATATTTTGTGTAACATGCTAACTAGACATCGCAGATAGGGCAAACTATTCTTTTTCTGAAACCTCTTAACTAGATGAATAATTTTTACGAAAATTTGAGCAACTTTTGATCCATACACAATAAGCAAATCGACATGTGACCTTTTGTGCCCCATAACTTCTTAACGATAGGTCGTACACGCACAAACATTAAATTTTTAAAGTGTTATTGGAATAAAATTAATTTTTGCCCCCTATGCAATCCTATGGGGTCTGTTGGGGGTCTTTTTGAAGGTCACGGGTGGTCTCCAAATATTGATTGGCAGACAGCAGATTCGAGTTTAGCATACTCAAATTAACAAAAATCAGCTGGTTGCCAACTTTTACGCAAACTTGCCGCTAGGAACACGATTTTTCCAAAATTAGAACCAGTCTAAATGAAACAGTGTGATATATGCAAATGGCACGGACAATGGCAGATTTGGCACATTTTGTTCGAGACATCCTTGTCTTTCAAAGACAGTTACTCAACCATAGAATAAGTTATGGTCACAAATTTGGTGTCATTTTTGAAAAAAAAGAACAATGTTTGTTTTGCTCGCTGATTGACATAAAACAATATGGAAACAGATTTCAAATATTTGTTAGATATGGCCGTTTTGGAGTTCACATTTTGTGTGACTCCTTCGCTAAGTGAACGATTTTACCATGTTTACGGGCTCATTGACAGGTTTCCAGCCTTTAGTGATGGTCGAGGTCCATGGCATAGCATTAAAAGGCCTCCAAACAATACTACATTATACATCATATCCATAATTTTTGTTGTCTTAATTGATTAAATACAATAGAAATATTTGATAACAAATTTTGAGAAAGAACATATTCCTTCTGTGTCATATTTGTTACTTCAAAGTTTATTATGGTTTTACTGTATTTTGTAATGCTCTGGTCATAAAACCAACCCATGTAAAGAAATGGTACAGGTCACCAGTTTCAATTTGAACTTTGCCTTGAACTGAGTTTTAGGGGTGTGATGTGGCATTCTTTTTGGAGCGGAAAATCTGTATGACTTTGGCAGCCAAAGGAAGAAAAAAAAGGAACATTAATTGCTGCAGATTTTTGTGTGTCGTAAAGCAGGTAAGATTATGATCAAATTATATTTGATCTCCAAAATTAGCAATATTTTAGCCAACATAAAGCCAAATACATAAAGGCATACGGAAAACTGATTAGACTTGTTCTCTGAAACTGTGATTTATTTACAATTACAACAGCAGTCAAAATGTTTCGGTATCAATACACCCTTGCATAAACAGTATGCTGCGACTATATTTATAAATACGTTTTTATTATTATTCTCGTGACCACCTCCGCACTGCCATAACCGCTTCCAGACAAAAAAAGTCTCGAAGTGACCTTCTACAGAGCGTGTGGTCTTCCTATACATTTGATTGCAAAGGCGGAACAACATTAGACTACTGTGCAGCAAAATTATCTATTTTGTTCAACTTTGTTATTATATTGTAAACGATTCTGTCGTTGAATATTTTTCCGTCGTCAAATACTTTCAAAATGTTGTTTTTGATAACATATTACAAATTCGGAATCCACCCATGTGTAATAATTTTGCTATTCAATTACTAATACTTCAGGGATGATATTTATCTATGTACAGAGTTCCTATCCTTTTCTGTATAGTGGTCAATGGATGAGGATTTTTTCACGCTTGCTGGTCTTCGTATGTCGTGCGTATGGGTCACGTGTGTATTTATAAATCGAAGCCTACTGATAAGGAAGTGTTCAAAAATAACTTGGTGGGGGGGGGGGCTGGAAAATATGTAGGGGGTCATAAAATTTTGGAGTTCTGAATGGGGGGGGGGGGGGTAAAAAAAGTTATGGGTGTGTGAACAGGGGGGTTAAAAATTATTTGCCACATAGAAGGGGTGGGTAAAAAAAATTCGTGCGCTGCCCGCGCAAATGTTCAATTCAAACCAGAACAAGCGTACATGGCAGATAAGGGTATTTGATCAGGTTCTCGATGTATTTTCATAAATCGTTCAAATTGTCTAATTTATAACTTAATTTTAAGCTATGGTGTCAGTTCCTTCTGGTCTGCTCTTTAAATCACTAAAAAGCTGCAATATATTTGTTCTTTGTTCATTCGAAGCATGTATTTTTCAACAAAACAGAATGCAAAGTAAATCTGGCAAAACCAACAATTTAAGCAATTTGCAACTCCAAGACAAATAAAGGGGCACCCTCCGTTGAGGGCGCCCCATCATCATCATCATCAGTCGGCTGCGGAGCAGGCGACTACAAGCTTTCTCCAACTAATGCGATCTTGGGCAAGCGAAACAATTTTGTTTGGCTGCAGCATCCCTTCAGTATCGCCCAGGAGGTGCTGGACATACTGTAAGTACAGTGTGCGCGGTCGTCCCGGTTTCCTCTTCCCATGTGGTGGAATATAAAGCGCATATTCTTTCACAGGCTCGCCATCTTCAAGACGCATTATATGGCCGAGAAATTTGAGTTGATGAATCTTGACTCTGGCAACCAGTGGAGTGGTGTTGGTCAGGTTGTAGATGGTTTCGTTTGGAATCCGATCCACACGCTTGATGTTTAACATGACTCTGTAGCAAGGTGTTGCAAATGCATTGATCTTGTTTTCCATGTCCTTGGTAATTACCCATGACTCGCACCCGTACAGAAAGACAGTAACACACGTTGTCTGAAACAGCTTGATTTTTGTTTCGATTGGCAGGGACGGCTTTTCCAAAGGCGTTCCAGTTTCCAGAAAGCTGCCCAGGCTAGTGCTTTTCTTCTTTTTAGGTCTCCAACACTAGAGCCCATCTTGGAACCCAAATACCTGAGGGCGCCCCAAAACAAACAAACAAACCGGACATGTTTTCAAAAGAAACTCTCATACCACATAATTATTTTAAGACATTAAACACATTAGAGAGCTTGCGGAATGAAGTTACTGGAACTTTAACGGCAACTTCAAAAATATCGATTCGATTTCTTGCTCAACTTCACTTCAACGTAGTCCATACAGGACCAACGCAATATTTAGCACTATAATCAACGCCGTCAGGCGTTGGTCCTTATAACTTCGTGCTCTACCCCCAGCAGCGCACTCGAATTACCATAAGCAGTGACCTGATGAACCAATTCAGTTAAGAGGGCGCAACACTAAATCACTCCGCATTTTATGTAACAACGAAATTCGGCTAATATAGTCCATAGTGAATATGAGATTGTAGCGACCATATCTACCGACATGTTCACTTTAAATCACTCAATATTGGCTCATATGAATTCGACAAGTGTCTTTAATGATAACATGCAGAAAAAAACTGGACAATTGATCTCAAAAGCAATTCTCTGTGGCGGATTAGGAGAAAACCCCATCTTGAAATGTGAGTGGTGAGTTTAATATATTTTAAGCTATTTTTTTGCACCGCAAAATAGCGAAAAAAGTCAATGGTCATCGATATGTGTCGACAAAAGTTTTGGAATCTAGAGAAACAGAGCTTTAATTTGATACCAAATTTATTTTGCCAAGTATTGCAGGGACGCCAGGAATGGCGCTTGAAGTAGGCCGAATTCACACGTTATCCTATGGGACGCTGAATTAGTGCTGCGCCCCCTTAATGACAACGTAATAACTCCAAATATGGTTGATAACCCTCCCATCATTTAACTGCATCTGTTATGTAACTGGGACTAGTACGCTAGTCATCTCAATCGATTGACTTTGAGATTACATGGATCAAAACACTTCACACTTTTGAAGTAGCTGGGTTTCGATAGACCAGTGTAGGCCTAAATCGTGATATCATATTTTTTTTTTTGGGGGGTCCCCGTTTTACAGATTACCCTAGGTCAATCTGTAAAACGGGGGCCCTAAAACGGGGACCCCAAAATTGTGTATATTGGACAATTATATAAGAAGTGCTTACTACTTTCATAAATTACATTTGTAATAATAGTATATCCATGGTGAATATTTTGTCGAGATTTGGAGACTCATCAGTCCTAAAATAGAGTGAAAAAATAGGGGTCCCCGTTTTTGGGGTCCCCGTTTTACAGATTACCCTGGGTCAATCTGTAAAACGGGGACCCCAAAGTTGAAAAACGGGGACCCCTAGAAATTTGTCAGTAACTTTATGGGGTGATTTTAAGGGGTCCCCGTTTTCGGGGTCCCCGTTTTTGGGGTCCCCGTTTTCGGGGTCCCCGTTTTATATACTCCCCTTATTACAATATGCGCTTAGTTTGAATAAACATGGATTACATCTCTTGGCGATGACCAATGCAATGGGAATTAGGCCTATGTTATGAGCTATACGCTAATATTATACTTCTAAACATGTTTCAATTAAATATTCTTGTGATATGTGATTGTACACCACGAATGAGCCGTAAATGTCCTCAATTGTATTCTGAGTTACAGTGTAAAATGGGCATGAAGGTCGTATTCATAGGTACCTCAATTTGGTGCTACGTGTACCTCATTTAATGAGATACACGTAGCACCAAATTGAAATACCTATGAATATGACCTTCATGCCCATTTTACACTGTAACTCAGAATACAATTGAGGACATTTACGGCTCATTCGTGGTTTACGGTCACATATGCCTATATTATTGTCGCGGATTATTATAATAAAAGCTCAATTATTATTCCAGTAAACGTCAGCTTTGTCAATTTTATATTTCCATCAGGACACAAGCCCATTTTATCTGTTTGCTCTCCCTAGCCCCCCCCCACCACCATCACCACCTCTCCATATCATCCCTCCCTCCATCTATTCATCTATCCTCACTTTCCCACTCCCCAGTGGCGTTGCCAGGAGTTTTCTTTTTTAGAGGGCAAGGACTCCTCTTTGCATTCTGATCGAATTAAATATATCTCCCCGAATTATCCTCATTTTGTTCTTTAAAACTCCCAGTATTTTGAATTTCAACCAACATATTTCTGGATGCTCCTTTTCTGACATTCTTATTTTTTGTAACAAATAGGCCTCCTCTTTTAATAATGAATAATTTGGTTGACATACAATACCCATATAGGCCTATAGTATGCGTATAATAGCGTGGCACATGTTAGACCAACTTTCTGCTGAATTGGGGTACATAATGTAGGCCTAAATGAATAAAATAATAATTAAATAAAATACCTGAACAGTACAAACATATTTGGGTATATAGAGGTGTAATTATAAGACACGCAACGTTGTAAAAAATGTTCACAGTAGCTGCAATTCTCAGAAGTTCACTACACTGCTGGGTCCCGTAAAATCAGTCCATTTTACTGAACTTAATCCCCTTGGCGTTGAAGTCAAGCCAAAAACTTGGTTCCGCAAGCTGATTTGGTGTACGTCATGAGCACACACAAATGTATATATCAAGTGTGACGTTTGGAACAAAATTTATTTTGATCTAATTCAATCAGTAATTTTAGCATCATGTGGCATGTTTTTACCCAAACCAAATTAGATTTCCAATAATTGGTCTATTAACTAGACAATACATAAGTGGTAATTATGTAGTCTATGAGGAAATATGCAAACCATTGTTTTAATTATGACGTATTTTCATCATAATTTACGGCACACTGTAGATTCTGGCGTTAACTTTAACTTCAAGCGGCTTTAATGGCAGAGTGGTTTTGAATACATAATCCTCTATAATCCTCTAGACGTTAAAGTTAAAGTTAAAGTAACTCCATTTCGCAAGCTCTCTATTGTCACGGAAAAAACGGACAAATTCACGGAATTTAAGAAAAAAACGGAAAACATGAAAATGTGACTCCTCGCCACAACTGAGCCCGCATGTCGCCAATCATCATTTTTGAGATATTCAACCAAAATATTCTGCTTGAAATTAGCTTTAAAATGATGTATATCATGTCTATAGTACTTGACATTTAAGTAGTGAAAAATCAATAAAACAGTCAATAAATCCTTTCTTTCCTATTGTTTATTGTTAAGGTTCGATGGAGCATATCTCAATAGTGGCACTGGCGACATCCGGGCTCAGTTGTGGCGAGGAGTCACAAATTCGCGGAAAACATGTTCTTTCCTTGAGAAAAATAAAAATGAAGAAAAAATAATGAGATGTGAGGTTGAAATAATGAAAATTAAGTCCGTCTTCAAAGACATCAGGCTTAAAACAACTAAAAGGATACTGCAAATAACTTATTTTTACCCCGAATGTGAACACGGAATTGAAATTAAATCACGGAATTTAGTATTTAAAACCACGCACGGAAAATCGCGGAATTCGGTGTTTTAAATCGCGGAAAACAAATATTCCATACTAAATGTCAAGTCAATGTCAATCTACAACTGAACCGTATAAATTTCGTACATTTTCCTCTGTAAAAATATAGCTACATATACAAGTAGGTTATTAAATTTGTCACAAATAAGGAAGATCAAAATGGAATAGCTGCACGGTGCAAAATGTATAATTTGCACTTTTAACCCATATTTAACGTTTATTTTTTCGATATTATTTAACCTACTGTTTCACTGGAACACAGTTATTTTTAGTTTCCTAATTATCTTTTGTATAATGTAGTTTTAAAGTGGTGGCATTGAGATTGCTATAATGTGGTGGGGGTGGATGGGTGATAAATCATGGTAGGGAAAGTATCTTGCAACTGCCTGTGTAATTACGATCAAAGTGATCCACGGCAGCTATTTGCTGACAGTCAACTAATAAGTTGAACTTCATCCCAAATTATATGTTTGCTCACCTGTAACGCTATGTGTATTGTCATGGTTCTTTTGTCTGCAAAAAAAGAACAAATTTAAGGTGTATTTTAAGTAATATATGTAAGCATACGCCCGCAAGGTAACCTGGTTTATGAAACTATTTATAGCACACCTTGTTACGTGTACATTTATTTATTTATTTATTTATTTATTTATTTATTTATTTATTTATTTATTTATTTATTTATTTATTTATTTATTTATTTATTTATTTATTTATTTATTTATTTATTTATTTATTTATTTATTTATTTATTTATTTATTTATTTATTTATTTATTTATTTATTTATTTATTTATTTATTACTTATTTATTTATCGGATGAAAAGTACAGGCGTAATATATTACACAGATTAACAACCAACGGCACCTGTATTTATGTTCTACAGCAGCAACATTATAGTAGAAGTACATCTTAATTAAATACAATAGTATGCAAATATTGAATGCCTGAACGTGAAATGGTCATGTAAAATTTTGACTGTTACATACCAGCCTCCTCGTGAAATGAAAAGTCCAAATTTGACAGAGTGATTCATGTATACCGTTGCACAAACATAACCAGGTAACATTTGTTTGATTATAACGATACGAAACTAATTCTTTTCCAGCCGTTAAATAGTACAAACTATTCAACGCCTCAAACTAAGGCCATCGTTATATAATATAGACCCAAACTGTGGTCAAAGTCTACAAACCTAACCGGGTCGTGTTGGTGTTTTTTTGCGAGTTAAAGGCCTATCGGAGGAACTTTAAATTTGACCTGACCTTTGACCTCGGATGACCTTTATGGTTTCATACTACCCAAGGGTCATGGAATATTTTCCGCAAGTTACAGCCCAATCGGAGTAGCTTAAAATTGGACCTGACCTTTGGCTATCCCCAGTGGTCAATTAAGAAAGTCGTAGAGGAAAACGATCTCCCTAAGCAAAACAAAATCAAAGCTAGCGACAGCCCAGACAAAAGCAAAGGCCTTGTAGTTATCCCGTATGTGGAAGGCTTATCTGAGCGAGTGTCTAGAATCATTAATAAAAATTCCTTTAAAAAAGGAATGGGGCGCCCAAATTATGTGAGCTTGGACGTGATATGGTGAATTCCATGGCATGGTGTTTAGATTTGGTCCCGGGGATTTGGTATCATAATGATTTTTTCTAGGGAAGAGTAGAAGATGATCAAATGCAAGACAAATGTGTTTGATTGGGGAAGGTGTATCACAGGACCGTTTTGGATGAAATAAATTGAATTGGAATGAAGCTGTCGTGTCAATTTGCGATTATGTGGGGTGGGGAGTTCAATTTTGGGGCATATTGTAGTGATGATATTGCTTTGGATATTGAATATTGTTGAATTTCGTTATGCAGGGGGGTATATGATGGATAGTATAGAAGAGGATCTACCCCTATGTTGACCAAAAGAAAAGTTTTTATGAATGTATAACGTCTGTGATACATATACATCATAACGTCTGTGATACATATACATCATCTACTTGCTAATACACTGAAAATCTAATAGAGATGAAGGATAAAAGACAATTACAGAACATTCATTCTTCAAAAGTAGCTATATGGGTATACAATGTTTACAAGATAAGAACGTTAATGTTTTGTACATGAACGTAACATCTTTGATACATAGTTGTTAACACACTGAAAATCTGACTAGAGATTTACAATTTGATGATATCCAAAAGAATACTTACTAACTTAGCATTGAAGAATTAAAATAATTACAGAACTTTCATTTGTTAACATACACGTAGCAATGATTAACAATGTTGAAAATACAAACGTAACGTTTTGTTCATAAACATAACATCCTCGACACATCTAGGATCCGCATAATTTGTTGATTAATGTCATAAACAGTCACAAAAGATTTATGGTCTGATCATTTTATCATTTTAAGGGGTACCCGATATTGCATTTGGAAGAACCAGGCTTTTCAATTACTATCAAAACTGCTGGGTACCAAACTTTTGATACAGCTTGTATAGTAATTTGTTCTAATTTCCATGCAAAAGGAGCCAGTTGTTTCATCCTTAAAACAAATAGGCTACACCATAATTTCCAATTACCCCATGCAGATAGATAAGACCTTGGTAAGATAAGCGTGTTAATTGTTATGTCACTATCACTATCTTGATCTTGATAAGATGCCTGACTTTGAAACTTTGGGTACAAAAACTCATACTCTGCAAGTTAGGTCAAATTTTGCACTATGATTGTTTATTTGAGCTTATTGGACTATGCCATTCAGATTAGGCTAACGTAATCCAAAGTGTTGGTCACCGTCTATCGGGTTCTAAGAGGCGGTAAACTGGTTACAAAGGTCAAAGTGGTTACAAAGGTCAAAGGTCTCGATTTATTTGGTGTTTTTACAAATCCATTAATTTTGTCTTTTAAACAAAGAATATACGCACACCATTTTATCCTGTGCATAACAGAAAACAATAATAAAATAAAATCCAAGCATATTGTGGATTTATTTCTGAGCAAGGGCATAATTTTAGCAAAATAGCACAACAATTGCGGAGTAAATCTAGTAAGACTGAAATTAGAAGCTACTCACAAGTACATGCCAATATTGTGGGACGCCTCCGTAGAGGGCGCCCCAAAAAGCATGGTTTTCAACAACCCTGAAACCACATGCTACCATCCGCTAAGCACTCGTGCACCCCAAGGATAAACGAGACCTGCTCTAGACAGCCAAAGCAGTCTACGAAATACCATGCACGAGCTGTCCAAAAACGTACATAGGGGAAACAGGCTGCTTATTGTCAACCAGCTTAAAAGAACACAAGACTGAATCTGAAAAGGCCTGTGAAAAAACTTTCACCAGAGCACAGAGAAAAGCGTCCGCTACAGAAACATACAAATCAGCTATAGCAGAACATACAGCCACAAATAAACACGTAATTGGGTGGGAGGAGGCCAAAGTCATCGCCCAAGAGGCCAAGAAAAACAACTCGCTGGCTCAAAGAGGCCATTTGGATTCGAAGCAGAGGCAACATCACCATGAACAAGGACGAGGGGCGTACAGACCTGATCGGATCTACGATCAGATCATCAATCGGCAAGCAACCCATGTGACGTCATCAAGACCAGTCACAAAGATTGCCGATAAGATCTAGAAACACTACCACTCACCACAACCAGAGTGAACAAGATTCCTCACAGGAGAACACTATTTACCACTGACTTTTATGAACGATCCTGATGAATTTGTTCAGAGACACTTACCATACACTTACCAACCGACAGAAATGACAAATCTCTACCGTAACAAAATTATAGAAATAAATCCTGCATTTGTATTTAGTTTCATTCATCTGACCTAACCCAATCAACCACATAATACCCACAGACAGGAAGCTCCTTATTACTAGACCCACAAGATGTCGAATAAAAGGAATAATGCTCAGGTTGCCATTTCGGTTATTATTGTTAGGCATGGTTTATCATGTTGGGGGTTGTTGTTGGAGCAGAATTATTCTATCCAGAATATAGCTTTGCATATTTAATTATTCAGGATTGTTTTTTTTTTTCAACAGGGTTATTTATTTCTAATGACTACATTGGTAAAGAAGACAAGAATCTGAACAAGTGTTATTTTATCAAAGTTTCCATTGGGCGCCCCATTCCTTTTTCAAAGGAATTTGTATTTGCGTGGAATTAGTGACGTCATTTGTGGTTTGTTGCACATTTTTGAAGTGTGTCAACACCTCCAAAGTTTCATTTATGGATTTTCATATTCTGAGTACAAAAAACCTTTTTTTTTCAATAAGCAAGATTTCCAAAGGTTTCACTGGGTTTCATTTGTTTGATTCGCGCTCCGATGTCGTTGCTATGGGCAGACAGAGGACAAAAGGATATTCACGGTACAATATTAGTACATCCTGCATAATATGGAGATTACTACGTAGTTTATTTTACAATGAAAATTATTTGTTGCACTTTATGAACTACAGTTAATTGCGTGCTATATTGTTTTATTAACCAACATTCGTGACATTTTGCATGCAGTGCTAAATTGCTCCTTTTAGACTATTAAAACTTCTGAATTTCATATGGCTACAAATATATGCCACTAAAATTACTGCTATATTACAGGTGAATAAACTTTAGTTTCAAGACCAATCTGTAGTCCAACATTAGCCAACATTTTTGAACTGCTAGCTACAAAAATAACTACAGCTACTGTGATTCAAGAGCCAAGAATACAGGCGGTGGATTCTGATTAACCTCATTTGACCAAATCGGGTAAAGTTTAAAGGCCCTTTCAGTGATTTCACAGGAACATTAAAAAAAATGGAAATTTGTCAGAGTTGCTTAGAAATAAAGAATAAGTCTACAGAATTTCATTAAACCACTTTTCCCTGAATACATCGACAAATTAGTCAAAAACAGAAGTTTTAGAAAGGTTTTCTACTTCAACTCAGATCGACTCGAGAAAATCGAGATTTTCGTACAGTGCGCCACCAATCGACTGGAAAAACTTCCTAGTCCAGTGTTTCTAACACGGGGAAGTAGAGTCTAAATTGATTTAAAACAGACGCTTAATTTTTGTAGTAGAAAACAAAATAAGCAATTAAACATGTTAAAGGTCACCGAGGCAAACTAACGGTCAATTCAAATATGAAAAACAGTTAAAATTGTGTATTTTGTTTAAAATAGTAGCTACTGATGTAATAAGTAGTAGAAACAATACGCAACGCGTGTTGGTACGTGGAGAGTGAGCTTCTTTCGATCTCGAGTTGGACTTTTTGTACTGTCAGTATCAAAAGTCCAGAATCATGCAAATGCTTTATTTTGTCTAAAATACACGGCTTTCGACCGAACCACTAGCAGGCTATGTTAGCACATCTATGCCAATTACAAAGGTACCAAAATCTGAATTTTGATGATTTTTACGATCGTCCGGATGAGCAAATCACTGAATGGGCCTTTAACATTATGCCCCATTTGACCTTTGACCTCTGATGACTTCAAGTTGATTTTTTATGATCCTCGCATATGAAGGGTTATTTGTAATACGTTTAAGCCCAATCGGACACTGATTTCAGAATTTGACCACTCACAACCCCCACCTACTCTCTCCCCTAACTGACCATGCTTTCCGCCTGCACTTCCCTCCCGCACAACCCTTGCGCAAATATGTCTCCGTGTATAATTTAAGCTCGATACGTCAGAAAATACGTGGAGAAAGGAATAGCCGGGCATATTGAAACGGATACAAAAAGAGTATTACAATATATTTGATACCAAGAGGCATTCACCATCATTGCACCATCAGTTCAAACTATATGGAGCATTGACCTCATAGTGAATACTATAGCGCTAATCCATAATAGACTTACTTAAGATTAAATATGATTTAAAATTATTTCAACATTGAATTTATGGGAAATCATCAAACTTGCATATTAGCATTCTCCCTTATAACAGGCCGTTGCAACTCATATGCCAGCGCAATGCAAAAAGGTGGCGACACCGTCGGCTTCCCCCGTGTATTACCCGCCAGTGCCATTGATAAGTCATGGCCGCTGCCATTAATATTGAATATCATTTTCATTTGTTTATGTTTCTTATATTCTTTCTTTTATAACTATGACCATTTAAACATGTACTTTAAATATTAACTGTCATGACTGTAACCGTTTGTTTAGTAAATTTTCATGAAATATTGATAAATTGAAGAATTTGTAATTAAACCCTGGGCGTCGCCATTTTAGAAAAGTGAAGAAAAATGCTGCTGCCACCAAAAAGCTATGGGAAAATTTGCTGCAATACCTTGGCAGGCACCGTAGTACTGATCAAACTTACTCTATGTCGTCTTTTCAATATCGTAGCTTTAAATTGTACAATTTCATGATAATTAATACTTTATTATGTTAAATAACACTATTATCTTTTATATGGACTCTCATTTCGCCTATAATCGCACATTTATCCGTATTTAATTGTAAAATCATCGTAGCCGAAGCAGACGATGCGCGAGCTGACTCCAATTGCAGCTTGATACGTCAAAGCATGGCGAACCGCCACATCACATAGCCGGACACATAAGATGAAATGTGATTTACCATGATTTATCAAATGTATTATGGGAAAGCTTGGAAATGTACATTAGGCTTTATTTCCCATTATGTAATGGGGGTGGGGCACACCGACATCGCCTGGCTAATAATTACTTGGTACAGCCGAGATACTAAAATAAATACCCGGGACCGATACACGTGAATGTGCTATGCACGATTTTGATATCAGACGAAAATCTTTGGATACCGGGATAGAAAATGATGAATATTTCCCGTAAATGATTTTGTCTAAAGAAACCAGATCTGGTTCCTTACACTTGAATATACGTGTTGAACAGATATGATAGTCGTTAGCTTGCGTCTTGAGAAAGAACTGTGCGTCTTGAACTCAAAATCTGACCAAAATTTTGATTTTATATTGCGTTGGTCCTGTATGGACTACAGCGCGCAGGCTATAGCTGCACTCACTACTCCCGTGGGGGCAGTATAAAAGTCGTTGACCATTGACCGCAATGTCGTATACAAGCTTACTCACACAGGGAGAAATCATTTACCCCGGCTATTATCAGTAGCCTTAGTCAGGTCACTCGGTCTCATAAGGTCGGAACAAAATGGCCATGCGTAGCTGTGGATTCAACCTACCATGGCGATTTCTGCCATGAAGATAGCGGGGCATCGAGTTTGATCAAGTTTGGTGGTCATAGTATGCAATTTAAGAGGAGTAATATTTTAAAGATTTTCACAAAATCATCTCTAATAAACCCCTATTATGACCAGTGGCCCTTATCTGTGTGTAACTTATATTAAGCTTGGGTTAGTACTTGTCGCCAAGTTTGGCCAAAATCGGTGTAAGTAACTGGCACTAGTAACATTTTATCGACCTGAGAAAGAAGAAATATTTTGGAGCTTCACAAGATACAGGCTGTGTGCACTGCCTGTATAAAACTCATAATGAAACTCATAATGAACATCTTTAACTTACAGACAACTGGACTAATTTATGTTTTTCTGTAAAACTGATGCCCAATATGAATGAGAAGTTCTATTGAGTCCCATACGGGACAAAAGAGATCTGTGTATGACGTAGTTTGCCAGCTATGGTAAAATGCTTATTTTGTTCGTTCAATAGAACTTGATGTTAATGTCTACACTTAGATATGGCCACACGTTTTGAACTCGCCACCCAAAAATGGTGGTGTTGTTACGCTTTTCCAAATCGAGACTCGTTCAAATTGTTATATCTCTGCTTAAACATTTTGTAGCTATATAAGTGCCCTAACAGACCTCCAAAGGAGAATTGTTTATCAGCTAAGATAGTGGAGCGGATGAGACGGTGGCGGTATGTGCAAAGTCTATAGGAAATAAAGATTTTGTGTGTGTGCGTTGAATCAACTGATCATATCTTTGCATCCATATGGGCTACAGACATGGTTAAGAGCTCTTTTGAAAGATTATTAATTCTGCTAATTGTTTTTAATCATTTTTAACTCTTTATGATTGGTTTAGTCTATAAAATGCAAACTTTTATGTACAAAACTACCCGTTTTCATATTAAACACTGTAGTAAACAATGCGGATGTCTTCAAAATCTAAAAGTTGCTGTAAATTTTTAATTACTTATCCTATCATAGTCAAAGTTTACATTTTCTGAGAGGAAATTTGATGAGGAATCTAAATATGGACTTACTTTTTTTGTATGGGTTAGGGGTAAAATGTTTCAGTTCAAAATATGTTGAATTGTAAAAAAATTTGAACATATTTTGGGACACCCTGTATTCCGAGATTACCAAACAGCTGTGATTTTTTTTCTTCCAGAGTCAGTAGGCTCCCCCTAACCTCTAACCAAATCAATGTTGTTTACTTTCAGTTTATAACTGCAAGTTAGTAATAAGCAATGCATTAAATGACCCATTTTTTATTTGAATTTTTTTTATTTTTTTTTGTATAACTTCAAGGTCACCCTGTACAGTGAGTTGAAATGTGTATATTTAAATTGCTTTTGCCTTCAGCTTTCCAAAAATGTATACTTTTGCTAGTTTAGGGTTGATAGTTGGGGAGATATTCTAATTTGAAACTTGATTGGTGTAAAAATTCATAATATTTGTGATGTAACGCTAAGGGTGGCGAGAGCAAAACACGTGGCCATAACAATTGTTTATACATCAAAGTTCCCATTGGTCGCCCCATTCCTTTTTAAAGGAATTTTTATTTGCCTTATATCGTGCCACATCTAGGAAGCATTGGGCAAGCATTAGTAATCTAATCAATGTACTAGCATGAACTTTATCAGTTGGTAACTGCCTTATCTCTTGATTATACTAATGGTCAATGGTCAGAACATAAGTTCCCAAACCAGTGCTGCCTTATACAGTGGCTCCGAAACCGGACTGGGGTGGGGTGGGTTGGGTGGGGGCAGCCCAATCATTTTAATGGGCATAAGTACCCTTGGGCCCCCAATAATTTAGGGTAAAATTCATAATTTTAGGGTAGAATTCATAATTTTAGGGTAAAATGCATAATTTTAGGGTAAAATTCATAATTTTAGGATAAAATTCATACTTTTAGGGCAAAATTAATAATTTTAGGGCAAAATTCACAATTTTAAGGTACAGACTTGACATTTAATATAGAATAATACTTCACGAAGTGCCAAGACTAATCTAGAAGGGGTCTGCATACACTGCACGGGTAAAATATTGTTTGGGGTGTGTCGGGATATGTTGACAAATAATTTTGACAGAAAATGTGCTTTCCATATTTAAAGTTCACATTATGGTGCTTATAATGGAGTGAATTAGCCTAAAATGACGGATTTAAGGAGACTGAATATGAGTTTTGTGAGGTCGGGGGTAAAATTTCTGAACATTGTTCTGATATTATCAAATTTATTGAAGTTTGAGGTGATATGTACTGAACCTAAATACCTAAAAAACCTAAATAGGTGTTGATCAGAACTGAAATGCACTTGTAATGTACCATTTTTAATGTGGGAGTGGGAGGAGATTTTGAAGAAATGGCTCTTAAAAGTGGTACGTACTAAGAAAATTTGAATGGCCCCCTGGGGCCAAGTGTTATAAACTGAATGTACACAAATAAGCAGCGTGAGTTCATTGGACAACCAGGAATCCTCGCAGTTGTTTTATACTGTATGTTTATCACACTTGATCCCAGTGGGGGACATTCAGACTTTCTGAGTACTTTACCACTTTCAAGAGCCATATTTTGAGCTCCTCCCATTAAAAAAAAACACAACACCCTGCAAGTGCATGGCAGCTCTGACGAATACCAGTTTCTGACGAAGTACAAGTTAATATCACCTCAAACCCCAATAAATTTGATAATAAAATCCGAAATTTTGTCACACACAAAGCTCAAATTCAACCTCCATAAATTCGCCATTTTAGGCAAATGCATTACCCCGGGTGCATTACATTATGAGCACCATAATGTAAACTCACGGAAAGCACATTTTCTATCAAAGAATATTATTTTACACCATCTCCCGACACGCCCCAATTAATATTTAGCCCGTGTGGTTATGCAGACTCATTCTAGATTAGTTTTCTCTGTAATTATAAGATAAAAGCTAATTCATAATTAAAGGATCGTACAAATAATGTAAAATGCATGCACATCAAAAACTTATGCGCTTCAGAAGGAGGACACCACCTCCCGCTCTCAGCTGCCGCATTCGATCAAAAACTGGGATTTTTGACAATTTCAAAGTATATGCATTCGTACTTCAAAATCAACAAATTTTTACAGATAATATCAGAAAGCAGCACATAAACCTTGGTTTGTACACATTATTTACTTGATGGTACTTGATGGTACTTGATCGTAAGATAGCGTTTCATTCCTAGTGCCAAAGTCATAACTCGCTTTCAAAACAAGTTATGCAAAAAGTTGCGACTCACGATTTGCCAACTGGCCCCAGATCATCCAGAAATTACGGTATTAGAGGAAAGATATGAAATCAACTGATGCAGTTGGCCATTGACGATGCATAATATAAAATTGACAGGTAAGAAAATAAGACTGATGATCATTGTTCAGTATCGTAATTTCTGCATTTCATATTTTCACTGAATTTAGAATTTACATTATTTGTTTTGAATATTAACTGACTAATGTTGCCTACACAGGTTGGCAGCAAAACATGGGGCTACAGGCTTCAGTCCTTTTGACCAATCCGGCTATTGTGGCAGGAGTTGTTGGTGTGGTCAGTTTTGCAGCACTTTTGAAATACTTCTCGAAATCCAATGGCAAATTCCACGGAAAATCCACTGTTGTATTACCCAAGGTAAGGCGACGAAAAAAACCCAGCTAAAATCATGTAAATTCAGTCGTTTTTGCCCAAAGTTGATTAGGCTGAAATTTTTTAGAAAATATGTTTACAAATAATTGTCAGCTTTAAAAAAAATATTTTTGAGATTTTGGTGAAATTTTAGGGTAATTTTAGCCTCCAGAAAAGACCCCCCGAATGTCCGACCCTACTTAAAAGCTTCGCCCGCCCGTAGAACAGGGTATTTACCTTTGAGGTTGCCTGCTTTTACTATAATGTATGTACACGACACAACAACGATTGCTAACATTTATTAACTATAAGGCCTATTGGCTCTGCTTAAACTTGGGGCAAATGATCATCGATATTATGAGTATGAGGAGAACATGTCATATAGGGGTCTGAAGTTTACCCGATTGGGCTTAAACTTGATGCAAATCAACCTTGAGATGAGGGGAATATGGAAAAATCAATCTGAGGTCATCCAAGGTCAAAAGTCATATAGTGAACTTTTGCAGTGATTGGGGCAAAATGCGAAAGGCTTGTGGTTACCTTCGTTATAAGGCCCTAATATGAGGTTAAAGGTCATGGGTCAATTGTGAAATGTATCTGATTTGGTTTAAACCTGGCGCAGTAATCCTTGATAAGAGTCCATGGACAACCCGGGATGGACAAGTAGGCGGGCAAGTAGGTACACTATTTGGTAAATAAAAGTACTTTCAACTTGCTTACTTATTACTCTAATACTACGTCGACTCTTGCTGTCGGGCATCAATGATGGCTCGACAAAACCGCCTGGCCTGCATGCTGGTCTCAATTTCTGCTACTGTATATCCTGTGTCTTCTTGAAGCTGGTCCGCAAAGGTTCTTTTTCCTGTGTGGGGTTCCCATCGGCTCCCTTAGTCGTCTTGAGATGATTTTCCAAGTTACAGGTGGAATATACCCATACAATTTGTTATTGGTCATATGCATTTTGCAGCTCACATTTAGTGCTGATCTTAACAATCTAGTTAAGCACCCATCCATTGCTTTACTAATTTTCTTAGTGATGGTAAAGGTTTCAAACCAAACAAGGACGCGTTCTACACTGGTCATGGTAGTTTGGAACAGGTGTATTTTGAGGTGTCTCGGTAAAGAACATTTCCAAATATTATTGAGCTTGTTACCAGCCTTCCATGCCATTGCCTTTTTTACTTTGTTGTCTTGCTCAATACTCCTAACCTACGCCCTCAAGTACTTACTTGAAGTTTAACTTCTTCCAGTAAGCTACCATCCTCGGTTTGGATTTCACCTCTGTTGAATGGTTGTACACTCTAAAGTGCAACATTTTCTACATTTCCTGTGCTTCTGTGTTTGGCTTGTTTGGCTTGTGATGTGCCCTGAGTAATTTAATTTGATTATCTTTGTTTACAATTAAAATCTATTTCATGAGACATTTTAGGGATTCCCCTCTCAGCAAATTGAATGGATAGCTGGGAATTCCCCTTTTCAGTGGTTTGCACAATTGGAAAGTCCCCTGAGATTGTAAAGTGGAAATGATGTCATGGAATTCCCCTAAGGAAGTGATGTAATGAGAAAGGTTAATGTTATGATTAAGGCTTGGGAATTCCCAAGATCACATTTGGTTATTAATACTTGGGATTTCCCAGTGCTTGATATAAGAAAATGTAAACACAGTTATTCACAGTTTATAGTGTTGATCTGGGCTAGCTAGCTAATATGCTTACAGTCCAATTCCTTCAAAGAAAGGAAATTGCGAACCAGAATTAATTTATGCAGTCAAAGCACTACTACCTGCCAGTGTTGTCGGAGAAGATCTAGAATACGTCAAAGGACGTACTTCTTCCAAGAAAGGAATATAAATTCTTCTGTCGACTTAAGTCTGTCGACTTAAGTCTGGTTTATGCATATCTAAATATGATGATCTATGGTTTTGTTTGATTCAACGCAACTGTCAATATAAGTGGGGACAACTGCATCGCAGTCCTGCTTCCTGAAGATATTGTGTGAAAGGTAGAAATAGCACCAATTTTGGAGAAAGCCGCGCAAGGAGTTGATTTTGGAGAAAGCAGTGCAAGGAGTTAAGTTTGGAGAAAGCAGCGCAAGGATTTAGGCATTTGGAGAACGGCGCAAGGAGATAAGAGTTTGGAGAAAGCAACGCCATTTTTGTGTGAGGATTTTATTCGCAAGGATATTTATCAATGCAAGTGTACAAAGGACTTCGCTGATTTTCGCAGGGTAAGAGAATAAGGATATACATCAGCCGTCCAGAACATTGCAAGAACTCTTTATGATCACCAAGAAGAAGAATGCTGGCTAAGTACTAAATAGTTAAAGAGTGTAAAGAGTGATTATATTTTGATTATTGTGTGTGTGCATTTGTTGTCATATATTGTACCAATCATAACTTGCTTTCAATTAAAAACTTAGATTTTGTTAGCTTAATCAAACAGTGTATTTGTGTTGTGCATTCGTGTGAGTTCGGGTAAAAGGTGATTTTGGCCTTGAGTCAAGTACGACTCGTAACAGGCTGGCAGTATCAGATGACAGATAGTAGCGCAATGTCGTCTGCGAAGTCAAGATCAGTTATGTTCAGAGGACCAAGACGTCGACTTTTCTCTGGTTTTATTGTGAAACCTAATCTCTCCTCCCTGTCGCCTATTGCAGATCAGTGGCAAAAAGTCTAGGGCGATGATGAACAGATATGCTGCCAGCGTATCACCTTGTAGCACACCTGCTAAAATGTCAAATTCATCTGTGTCACCATCTGGGGTTACCACGTTAGCCTCTGTACCCTGGTAGTGTCTTCAATTGCATTCACGGAGATACCTGGGATGCCACAAGCTTAATCTTTATGATTTTGACTCTGTGTACTGTATCGAAAGCCTTTTTGAAATCGATAAACGTTCCCACTGAGGAGAGGTATATTTCTTCAATGCCCTCAATGATCCTTCTCAAGAATCTGGTCGATCAGTGGTGGATGTGGTCTGATCCTATTTAAGAGCATACCATTGAACATGTTGAATGTTTTGGCAACTGTTGAGCTTAGGCTGATTCCCCTGTAGTTGGCTTTTAGGCTGAGATCGCCGCTCTTAGGTACTAGGATGAGGTTCAAGATGGACCACTGGTTAGTTGGCTGTTCGGCTGAGATCAAGATGGACCACTGGTTTTTGTCGGTTTAGTAGTGTTGGATTGAAAAAACAATGTATTATGTCAATATTGCATCTCTTGATCACCTCATGTCAAATACCATCTACTCTTGCCGTCCTTAATATACACATAGGAAAAAATTAAGATGTCAAGCCCCAGTTGCTTTTTTGCGAGGGAAAAGGAAAGAAGAAAGGAAGACAGAAAAAGAGACAATGAACTTTTTCTCGGGTGCGGATTTGAACAACCGACCCCTTCGGGTGCCAGACACGTGCACGAGCCAACCTTGCCACGGGGGTCTATAATGAAAGACAGAGACAGAGGTATAACCGGGCGCATTATTGTTACTTTTGAACCTTCAAACATACAAACGATCTCAAAAGTTAGGTCTTTATAGTAGGAAACTTTCTTTTCTGAAGGCACCATGTCAACAGTGCCTAGAAAAGTTGCTTTTTGCCTTGTAAAAGTACGTAATTTTACTCCATTTTCTGCTATTACTTTTCTCCGACCGGCACCAAATAAATCGACTTTCCTTTTACGCGCTATTAATTGATTGACAGTGACGTCAGACGCGATTTAGTCTTTTTATCTCTGTCTTAGCTTGGCCGATCAAGATTTTCGTGGCCATATGATTGTTCGCATGAGGCTGCGATCACATAGAAGTATACTATTCGGGTATACGGTGCACGTTTTACAGGTGCACGCGTATATAGTTAAATCGAGCAAGGCAATTTCATAGTACCGGGTCACATAAGGCTACGATCGCATAGAAGTATACTATTCGGGTATACGATGCACGTTTTGGAGGTGCACGCGTATAGATTCGAGCAAGGTAATTTCATAGTACCGGGTCACATAAGAGCTATTCGAAAAGGCCGTATACCTGCGTATAGTATAGTATAGTGGGAATCGCGCGTGTTCGATTTTAGTGCAGCGTATACCGTCCAAATTTTAAAAACCTAAACCATATGTGGGCAAATTCTAATTCTGCACATTATGACACCTCATTGAATGCAATGTGACCTCAAGAAGTAAAGTTACAAGCATTTGATAAGACGAAGAAAATGGGTAAACTGACATACTCATTCGATCAGGCTGAGTTCACATAGTATACTCCTATATGAACTCAGCCTGAACGAATGAGCGTATTTCGTATAGCGAATACCGTATACCGTATACTTCTATGTGAACGCAGCCTAATGAAGCAATCGCATCACGTAGGATAAATGCCAGTGCATACTTTGTAAATTGAGGTTTTTTGATGTTTGGTTCGGTTAGGGTTAAGCCCTCTATGATATAACAAAATTCACTCCACGAATCGACCACTTCGCGGCCGAGCACGCGGGAGGCACGCACCCCTCCTCGAGGATCTGGAACCGGGATCTGGAACCAGTTCTAAGCCATCTTTATCTATGCCCGTGCAACGGGGCATAGATATTGTATTTGTTCTGTTTAGTTTTCTCCTTTTCCTTCTCCTTATCTATGCCCGTGCAACGGGGCATAGATATTGTATTTGTTGTGTTTAGTCTTCTCCTTCGTCTTCGCCTTCTTCTCCTTAAGACCACTTCTTTGCACTCCTCTAGCTCAAGAACTAAAGTAGCCTCGGGGCCCATACTTGGTATAATGATGGCCCATGACCCCTAAAAATTTCCTATGGTACCCCCGACCCCAGAGGTCAAAGGTCATGGGCTACAGGGGGCTATAAAATTATAGCGCCCTCAGGGTTCATACTTAGTATAATGATGACCCATGAACCCTGAATGTAACCTATGGTAGCCACGACCCCAGAGGTCAAAGGTCATAGGCTACAGGGAGCAATATATGTAAACTTTTAAGACAGCTTTAGCTCAGGAACTACAGCGCCCTCAGGGTTCATACTTGGTACAATGATGACCCATGACCCTAGATGTATTCTATGTTAGCCGCATCCCCAGAGGTCAAAGTCTAAAGGCTTTAAAAAGCAAACTAGTTACGACATATTAACACAGTGTAGCGCAATAGGTAGTATTTTGTTAGATACCTGTGTTTGCAATGAAAAAGGTCTGAATCGTACGTCAAGGAAACTCATCACTTGACAAAAACTCCCTGAAAAGGGAATGTGTAGGTATTTTGATTTTGGTTCCTTGGACCTCCTCAAAAGGTTGTCATGATTGGACAAGGGGTGTGTTTGGTTAAGGGATGGGGTATTAGAGAGAGTGTGGTCCAGGCTAGTGTTGTAGAGAGAGCGAGGGTCTGATGGGGTATAAGAGAGAGTGAAAGCTTGGTAGGGTATTAGAGAGAGTGTGTGCTAGTCTGGTGGTGTTTTAGAGAGATTGGTCTGGTGGGTAAGAGAGAGTGAAGGCTTGGTAGGGTATTAGAGAGAGTGCGGCCAGTCTGGTGGTGTTCTAGAGAGAGTGAGTGGATAGTGAGTATAAGAGAGAGTGAAGGCTTGGTGGGGTATTAGAGAGAGTATGGATCAGTCTGGTGATGTTTTAGAGCGAGTGAGTGTCTGATGGAGTATAAGAGAGAGTGAGGGTCTGGTTGGGTATTAGAGAGAGTGAGGGTCTGGTGGGGTATTAGAGAGAGTGTGGTCCAGTCTTGTGGTGTTTCAGAGAGAGTGATGGTCTGGTGGAGTATAAGAGAGAGTGAGGGTCTGATGGGGTATAAGAGAGAGTGTGGTCCAGTCTGGTGGTGTTTTAGAGAGAGTGATGTCTGATGGGGGTATAAAAGAGAGTGAAGGCTTGGTAGGGTATAGAGAGAGTGTGGGCCAGTCCAGTGTTATGAGCATTACATGTATATCAAATGAAAGCTTAAAACAAGTGCTTTCACATGGTGCTCACCAAGTTTTCGTTTGTGAATAGGGGAAGGGGGTTAGGTGTGGTCACGGGCATAGATATTCGTGTTTGGTAAAACACATTACTGTGGCATCTAGTTCTCCTTCTCCTCCTTCTTCTCACGCTTCCTTTGCACGCCTCTAGCTCAGGAACTAAAGTAGCCTCGGGGTCCATACTTGGTACAATGATGGCCCATGACCCCTAAAAAAATTTCCTAGGGTACCCATGACCCCAGAGGTCAAAGGTCATGGGCTACAGAGGGCAATATGTGTAAAATTTCAAACAGCTCTAGCTCAAGAACTATAGCGCCCTCAGGGTTCATACTTAGTATAATAATGACCCATGACCCCTAAATGTAACCTATTGTAGCCACGACCCCAGAGGTCAAAGGTCATAGGCTACAGGGAGGAATATGTGTAAATTTTTAAAACAGCTTATGCTCAAGAACTATAGCTCCCTCAGGGTTCATACTTGGTACAACGATGGCCCATGACCCTTAGATATTTTCTGCAGTAACATCGACCCCAGAGGTCAAAGGTTACAGTGAGCAATATGTGTAAAATTTCAAACAGCTCTAGCTCAAGAACTACAGCGCCCTCAGGGTTCATACTTGGTACAATGATGACCCATGACCCATGATGTATTCTATATTAGCCGCATCCCCAGAGGTCACAATCTAAAGGCTTTTAAAAGCAAAATAGGTACGACACAGTGTAGCGCAATAGGTAGTATTTTGTTAGCTACCTGTGTTTGCAATGATAAAGGTCTGAATCGTACGTCAAGGAAACTGATCACTTGACAAAAATTCCCTTAAAAGGGAATGTGTAGGCATTTTGATTTTGGTTCATTGGACCATACCATGATTGGACCACCTCAAAAGGTTGTCATGATAAAATAAGCGATGTGGTTGGTTAAGGGTGGGGTATTAGAGATAATTCGGTCCAGTCTTGTGGTGTTTTAGAGAGAGTGAGTCTGATGGGGTATAAGAGAGAGTGAAGGCTTGGTAGGGTATTACAGAGAGTGTGGGGCAGTCTGGTGGTGTTTTAGAGCGAGTGAGTGTCTGGTGGAGTATAAGAGAGAGTGAGGGTCTGGTGGGGTATTAGAGAGAGTGTGGTCCAGTCTGGTGGTGTTTTAGAGAGAGTATGTGTATAGTGGAGTATAAGAGAGAGAAGGCTTGGTGGGTATTAGAGAGAGTATGGATCAGTCTGGTGATGTTTTAGAGCGAGTGAGTGTCTGATGGAGTATAAGAGAGAGTGAAGGCTTGGTGGGGTATTAGAGAGAGTATGGGTCAGTCTGGTGATGTATTAGAGCGAGTGAGTGTCTGATGGAGTATAAGAGAGAGTGAGGGTCTGGTGGGGTAATAGAGAGAGTGAGGGTCTGGTGGGGTATTAGAGAGAGTGAGGGTCTGGTGGGGTATTAGAGAGAGAATGTGGTCCAGTCTTGTGGTGTTTCAGAGAGAGTGATGGTCTGGTGGAGTATAAGAGAGAGTGAGGGTCTGATGGGGTATTAGAGAGAGTGTGGTCCAGTCTTGTGGTGTTTCAGAGAGAGTGATGATCTGGTGGAGTATAAGAGAGAGTGAAGGCTTGGTAGGGGGTTAGAGAGAGTGTGGGCCAGTCCAGTGTTATGAGCATTACATGTATATCAAATAAAAACTTAAAACAAGTGCTTTCACATGGTGCTCACTAAATTTTCGTTTGTGAATAGGGGAAGGGGGTTAGGTGTGGTCAAGGGCATAGATATTCGTGTTTGGTAAAACACATTACTGTGGCATCTACTTATCTATGCCCGTGTAACGGGGCATAGATATTGTATTTGTTGTGTTTAGTCTTCGACTTCTCCTTCTCCTTCTTCTCCTTCTTCTCACGCTTCCTTTGCACTCCTCTAGCTCAAGAACTAAAGTAGCCTCGGGGCCCATACTTGGTATAATGATGGCCCATGACCCCTAAAAATTTCCTAGGGTAGCCCCGACCCCAGAGGTCAAAGGTCATGGGCTACAGGGGGCAATATGTGTAAAATTTGAAGCACCTCTAGTCCAAGAACTATAGCGCCCTCAGGGTTCATACTTAGTATAATGATGGCCCATGACCCCAAGAAGTAACTTATGGTAGCCACGACCCCAGAGGTCAAAGGTCACAGGCTACAGGGGGCAATATGTGTATATTTTTAAAACCACTTTAGCTCAAGAAATATAACGCCCTCAGGGTACTTGCTTGGTACAATGATGACCCATGACCTTTAGATATTTCCTGCAGTAACATCGACCCCAGAGATCAAAGGTTATGGGCTACAATGAGCAATATGTGTAAAATTTCAAACAGCTCTAGCTCATGAACTACAGCTTCCTCAGGGTTCTCACTTGATACAATGATGACCCATGACCCTTGATGTATTCCATATTAGCCGCATCCCCAGAGGTCAAAGTCTAAAGGCTTTAAAAAGCAAAATAGGTACGACCTATTAACACAATGTAGCTTAATAGTTAGTACTTTGTTAGCTCCCTGTGTTTGCAATGATAAAGGTCTGAATCGTACGTCAAGGAAACTGATCACTTGACAAAAACTCCCTTAAAAGGGAATGTTTAGGCATTTTGATTTTGGTTCCTTGGACCCCTCAAAAGGTTGTCATGATGGGACAAGGGGTGTGGTTGGTTAAGGGGTGGGGTATTAGAGAGAGTGTGGTTCAGTCTGGTGGTGTTTTAGAGAGAGTGAGGGTCTGATGGGGTATAAGAGAGAGTGAAGGCTTGGTAGGGTATAAGAGAGAGTGCGTGCCAGTCTAGTGGTGTTTTAGAGCGAGTGAGTGTCTGGTGGAGTATAAGAGAGAGTGAAGGCTTGGTGGGGTATTAGAGAGAGTATGGGTCAGTCTGGTGATGTTTTAGAGCGAGTGAGTGTCTGATGGAGTGATGGTCTGGTGGAGTATAAGAGAGAGAGTGAGGGTCTGCTGGGGTATAAGAGAGAGTGTGGTCCAGTCTGGTGATGTTTTACAGAGTGTGATGGTCTGATGGGGGTATAAAAGAGAGTGAAGGCTTGGTAGGTTATAAGAGAGAGTGTGGGCCAGTCCAGTGTTATGAGCATTACGTGTATATCAAATGAAAGCTTAAAACAAGTGCTTTCACATGGTGCTCACCAAGTTTTCGTTTGTGAATAGGGGAAGGGGTTTAGGTGTGGTCACGGGCATAGATATTCGTGTTTGGTAAAACACATTACTGTGGCATCTAGTTCTCCTTCTTCTTCTCACGCTTCCTTTGCACCCCTCTAGCTCAAGAACCAAAGTAGCCTCGGGGCCCAAACTTGGTATAGTGATGGCCCGTGACCTCTAAAAATTTCCTGGGGTAGCCGCGACCCCAGAGGTCAAAGGCCATGGGCTACAGGGGGCAACATGTGAAAAAATTCAAACAGCTCTAGCTCAGGATCTATAGTGCCCTCCGGGTTCATACTTAGTATAATGATGACCCATGACCCCTAGAAGTACCCTATGATAGCCACGACCCCAGAGGTCAAAGGCCATAGGCTACAGGGAGCAATATGTGCAAACTTTTAAAACAGCTTTAGCTCAAGAACTATAGCGCCCTCAGGGTTCATACTTAGTACAATGATGGCCCATGACCTTTAGTTATTTACTGCAGCAACATCGACCCCAGAGGTCAAATGTCTTGGGCTACAGTGAGTAATATGTGTAAAATTTCAAACAGCTCGAGCGTAAAAACTAGAGCGCACTCAGGGTTCATACTTGAAACAATGATAGCCCATGACCCTAGATGTATTCTGTGGTAGCCGCAACCCCAGAGGTCAAAGTTCAAAGGCGTTAAAAAGCAAAGTAGGTACGACCTATTAACGCAATAGGTAATATTTTGTTAGCTACCTGTTTTTCCAATGATAACGGCCCGAATTGTAGGCCTACGTCAAGGAAACTGATCACTTGACAAAAACTGCCTTAAAAGGGAATAGGGGAAGGGGGTTAGGTGTGGTCACGGGCATAGATATTCGTGTTTGGGCAAACACAACTGTGGTTTCTAGTTGCTTTCTGGTATTCCTCCAGAGGTCAAAGCGCATATATCCAATGGCTTAAACTTAAATACAAATCACGATGCATAGGCGTACAAATATTTGTCTGTATTTATTTTGTTATGACTAAAGACATTTTGAAAACGTCTAATAATGTTATGCAATATCTCTTGTATCCATTTTTATTAATAATTCTATTTTCTTTTCTCCAGCTCTGTCCGCCGCCAGAATTCCGAAGTGAAGACCCTGATATAGTGATCATTGGTGGCGGTGTTACGGGGGCGACTTTTGCCGCAGCGCTTGGTATGGAAGGCAAAAAGGTCGTTATTATAGAGAGAAATATGGGTATTGAGGAAACAATGCGAGGCGAGGTGCTTTTACCAGGCGGGATCAACGCTTTGGATTAAATGGACATGAAAGGTTAACATTAAAAAATATTACCAGTGTAATTTATAGATGATCAAATTATTAAGACAGATCTGTTTGCTTGGCATAACTTCAACTCACGCGTCATTTTTTTTGTGTCAAATACTTAAATGTTAGATATTCTAGACGACGTCGATGGAAATCGTTTGAAAGGCATAGCATTTTTCGACATTCGACTGGGAGGAGAACCGGGTTATGTACAATACCCTGAACCAGGAGCAAAAGCGATGCGACATGGATATTTTGTTGATGCTCTGAGAAAGAAGGCTGTCGCACAAAAATCGTAAGACCCTTTATTTACCCATTGTAACCCAGCAAAAACAACAATGTGTTTAAAACGTTTTACACTGGTTACATATGTTTTGGTTTTGGTCCGAACGTTTTACAAGGGGATGTTTCTGGAAATTAGTCAATGCTCTGAACATGATTAATCGGGTAGAGCATACTGATCAATATGCCTATTATTTGAAGCAATCGGACATACAGTTTTTATAATACATTTAAAAAAAATCATGTTTTCTTTTCATCTTATTGTTTTTATCAATAAGGCAGGGGTCATTATTTGCACCAGAGGGTTTTAGAGTTCATTTTAATTTTCAAGAAATTAACTCTAATTAATTATGCAGATTAAAATTGGCAAAAGGCTAAACACAATATACTTCTATTGTGCGTGTACTACATGTACCAAGTCTCAGCTAGATAGTTCAGCTAGTTACTTGACAAATTAACATTGCATAATTGGGCGTATGTAATTTACATCTTAGGCCTCACTTTCAGTTTTCCACTTCGCTAACTTCGGCCTAATTGGAGTTAGCAGAGCCAAACGCCGCCAACGGCAAGGAAGTGGTCAATTGCGAAAACAGGTTGTAAATATTATGTACCAGTATTTGATACATCTGACTTATTGATCAAATGATTTATTTTTGTGATTTACATTCCTGCAGTATTTTGCTTTTTTTTTTATTTCATTTTTTCATTTCATTTATTATTTTCACTCATCAAATTACAAAAAGCTAGAATACATACAAAATAATAATATAAGTGAGAGTGAAGGAATCACAGGAAAGGCCAAGGAGAGGCCTGAAAATCTGTGATCCCTTGATTGGTTAATTCATCATTTGACATGGCAGCAGACTGTCACTTCAATGAAGTAACAGTAAGCTGTCATATCTTGATATGAATTAACCTAAATACATGAAAATAACAGTTATCAATAGTAAATAAGAAAATGCACAACACAAATAAGTAATATAAAATATAAATAATATCCAATTTTGTTATATAGACCAGATACAATAAGAGTTAATAATAACTTTGCATAAGATGTTTCTTAAATACATGGCGGAATTGATTAATCGATGATGAACTTTTAATGCTGTTATCAACATTAAGCGCGCTTCAGACTCCGAGTATTGTACGTACAGTATTGTATGTACAATATGTACGTTATTTAATCTATTGCCATTCTATTTCCAGTAATGTTTAAGTTCTAACGAATGTTTGATGACGAAAAATCGATAATATGTTACATACAATAACTAGCAGAAATATATTATCGATTTTACGTCATCAAACATTCGTTAGAACTTAAACATTACTGGAAATAGAATGGCAATAGATTAAATAACGTACATATTGTACATACAATATTGTACGTACAATAAAAAGTCTGTATACTGCTTTATTCCACAACTTAGTAGCTGCATATTTAATAGATTTTTCACAGAAAGCTTTTTGTGTCAGTTCCTGAAGAACTGACACCTTCTAGTACAGGTTTGACGATCACGTGACAAATCGAATCTGTGACGTCAATATCAATATCGATATCAATTTAAGGCTGTTCTAGTTAAATTACATACCCATTGGCATACTCCCTCTGAAAAAAATGGCTGTTCCATCCGCTAAAAAATCAATATTTCCCTGTGCACTGTTTAGCCTATTAATTAATCCTGATTTGCATTGTCGTATAGAGTTATTTTTTGTACACAACAGGGATGTTACTATTGTTTAACTAAATGAAGCATACTTTTGCTTTTATCTTTCTTTGTCCTTAAATTAGGTGATTTAATTAATATAATTCTTTGTTTCAGCGACCCTGGGGTAAACAGACAAACAAAAACATAGGTCAAAATCCTTCAATTTCTGTGAAAATTGAATAAAAAGTACCCAAATCCCTTCATTTTATATCTCCCTGTGTTATAGACAAATTTTATACGTCACATTTAAAATCATTAAAAATGACTTATAAATTGCCTTATGCTATAATGGGGTCTTATACATTTGCATTATGTGAACTTTGTTTTTAAATGCCTTTGGCTTCCACGTTAGTTTCTCGGAGCTGGTGAGGTGTATTGGGGTGTAACTTGGTAGGGTGGTGGTAAGTGGCTGCCCTAAGATTTGATGCAATTTGTGGCGCAAAATATGCAAATTAGGTAGATAATTTTTTTTTTTTTGCCATTTCGAAGAACTGGTGAGGCGTATAGGGATGTAACTTGATTAGGTGTGAAAAGTCTTGCCCCCCCTGTGGGATGGTGACCGTACCGACATTTTAAAAGACTTTTTTGTGTTTCTGACCAAATTTACATTATATTTTGCCATTTTAACCTAAAAAGCGCGAATTTATTCACTTTCTCTACCATATTTCACCAGTTTAGCTTCAATATGGCAAACTTTTTCTATTTTTTTATTTGTCGAAATGCTTTTGGCCATTTTTCGGAACTGGTGAGGCATATAGAAATGTAATTTGGTGGGGTGATGGTTAAGAGCAGTCTTAAGATCAGATGCTATTTTTGTCACAAAATATGCAAACCAGCCACCTCGTTTCCTTTTTTTCTATTTTTAAAAACGCTTTTTGCCATTTTTCGGAACTGGTAGGGGATATATAGATGTAACTTGGTAGGGTGGTGGTAAAGGGGCAGTCTTAAGATCACACGTGAGTTTTGTTGCAAAATATTCAAATTAGCCACCTCATTTGCATATTTGTTTATTTTTAAAAAGGCTTTTTGCCATTTTTTGGAACTGGTGGGCCGTATAGAGATTTAACTTGGTGGGATGGTGGTAAGGGACAGTCTTAAGATCCCATGTGATTTGCATAATTTTTTATTTTAAAAACGTTTTTAGCTAGAATAGAAGGCTGACGCTGCGCGCCTGCGCCAAAACACGTATGTAAGTGTATAATTATTTAATGATAAATGAACTACCACTAA
Source organism: Amphiura filiformis (assembly GCF_039555335.1). Taxonomy (NCBI): domain Eukaryota; kingdom Metazoa; phylum Echinodermata; class Ophiuroidea; order Amphilepidida; family Amphiuridae; genus Amphiura; species Amphiura filiformis. The sequence goes on along the minus strand of NC_092644.1, from coordinate 58,565,045 downwards.
ATGTTCCTGTCAGTGCTGCAGTGCAAAACTTCTCATGCAATTCCATCTTTAACATTACATTCAAATAATAATTACATTGTAAATTGGAACTGACACCAATTTTTTTTAAGGAATATCTTGTTTGATAAAAGGAAGCCTCAGACGATCTTTATTTCTGGTGTTTAAGTCATGGATCGTAGACTGTTTTACAAACAAATCATCAAAAACACTTGGTAAAAATCCATTTTCATGCTTGTACATAAATAAACCAAGTTCAAATGTATACATATCCCTGACACTTAAAGTATTATACCTAATCAGTAAGGGATTAGTGCTACTTCTATAATCACTTGCACTTATAATACGAAGAGCCCTCTTTTGAAAAAAAAAAGATCATTTATGTATGATGAACATGCACATCCCCAAGCTAAAATACCATAGTTGATATACGGTAATATCAACGAACAATACAATGTATATAACGCCTCATGTGGGAGGAAGTTCTGTTTTGTTTTTGTTTTGGGGTTTTTTTTGGGGGGAGGGGGGTGGGGGTGTAAATGTATGTAAATGTGTTTGTGTATAACTAGCATTATATTAATTACCCTAAAACATTTCTTTTAAGGTGGTGTGACGCTTAATTTAGGCTTTTGCTTCTTGTTGTAGCTCCGCCATCTTTTATTTAAATTCACATTTTCTCCAGACCCCCAGCCAACCCCTCCCCCACTGTGGAACCCAATTATTCAGTCGTCAAAATGTAGCTCCTTCTCTTCAATATTGTGGGGATAATTTTGTGATTGTTAAACGTCCTTGAAAAGTAACATAATTATAGGGTGATCGATTTGATCACAACACCGCCACAACCTATGTCACTGGCATTAACAGCCAACTTGAACTGTTTCTGAAAATCAGGCGCAGTAGCGGCACCAGGATTTTTGTCGGGGACGATGGGGTGGGGCAAAGTCAAAGTGAATTTCAGGGGGCCAAAATCAACATATTTTGTACAAAATTGACCAAAAAGACTTTGGTCTAAGCCCAGCGGCTTATACTTGTCCCGGTACCACGCTCGTAATAGAGCATTTAGGATCCCTAAGTTAAAAATAGCTTCATAGTCACATTATTTTCTCAAAATCTTTACAGAGTAACAGCTATTGAAGCTGTTGGGAAGGAGCTGATTAAAGAGAACGAGCGTGTCGTTGGTGTCAGATATAAGAAAAAGGATGATGACGTCATACAGGTAATAATGTGTTAATAAACTGTCCACGTTCGGAGACGAACACACGTGGGGGTGCTGGGGCTTAGCAGGTGGCAAAAAAGTCCTTTTGGATATAGGTTGCCGGGATAGGTTGACAAATTGCTCAACATTATTAAGGACTAGACCCAAATTGTGGTCATAGACCAAAACCTATCCGGGGCGTGTTGGTGTTTTGGAGGTGTCTGAGCCCTGAAAAATGTTCTAAAATGTTCCCATGGTCATGAGGTTTGTTGTCACCGAGTTTGAGCCCTACCTAGCCTTTGACCTGGGATGACCTTTACGGTGTCATACTCCCCAAGTGTCAGGGATCATTTTCCGCAAGTTGCAGCCTGGTCGGAGCAACTTTAAATTTGTCATGGCCTTTGACCTCGGATGACCTTTACGGTTTCATACTCTCCAATTGTCAAGGATCATTTTCCGTCAAGGATCATTTTCCGTAAATTTGACCTGACCTTTGACCTCAGATGACCTTTGCAGTTTCATACTCCCCGAGTGTTATGGATTAATTTCCTCGATTTACAGCCGAATCGGAGCAACTTTAAATTTGACCTGACCTTTGACCTTGGATGACCTAACTCTTGGGACCACGTCGCACCTACCCACCAAGTTTGAGGGCCATACGACCTGTCAGTTTCGAGAAGAGGACAGACAGACAGGTTCACAGACTACCAATATGAATCATGATAATAGATTATCAAGTGTCAAGTACTCAACCAAACAAAATGAATGGTACCAGGATTATAATTTTGATCTAGCGTTTAGTAAAATTTTACTCTGAACCACGCTGAATGAGACTCATTATTCTGGTACAAACTTACAGGAAATCCGCGCTCCCCTCGTCGTGGTAGGTGACGGGTACTACTCCAAATTGACTGCCGAGTATCGAACCACACATCAACCTGTTAGTTCGGACGTCTGCATTGGAATGTCTGTGAAAAACTACAAGTTCAAATCTGGGAAGGGTGAGGGTGAATATCTAGAGTATGGCATCGGTCATCCTGCAGCACAAGTCCTTAACTACAAGCTCAATGTCCATGAAGATAGAACATTTGTATTTGTTCACGGGAAAACACCGTCAAATCTGAAGGAATTCTGCGAGAAAATGGTTGGGCCGAATTTGCCAGGTATGTCATTGATAGTTTTACTTCGTATACCACGCCTGTGGATACCATGTAGTACTAGCCGTGGCCCCTCTTCTATGATTGGCATGTTTTCTAATGTTGAGATTTTACCCCATGTATCGAATCATGTTGTAATACTGCAAACAGTAAAGGGCATGAATGGTGTAAGATCACATAATTGTAAAAAAAAAAAAGATTTAAAAACACACAATTTGTTTAAAAGTTTGAAATTGTATTTTGATTTAGAGCACATGAAGAAGCCGGTGATGGAGAGTGTCCCCGATGGGAGTCCTCGTGCTGTGAGGGCTCAGAGAATGGCAGCAAATTTTGACGTAACACCAGGACTGTTGGTCCTAGGTGACGCCCTGAATACCCGTCACCCTTGTACAGCATCCGGCCAGACAGTAGCTCTGAATGATGTCCTTTTTTGGTGGAAAGTATTCACCCAAAAAGTCCGTAATTTCAGTAAGTGCTTGAATCGTAGAACTATATAATACTTTTTTTGGTCATTTTGCGCAGATATTGTTCACTTAGTCAAAACCAGCACTTGTAACACTGAAAGTGAAAGCCCCTTAAAGAAATGTTTTATCCATAACAAATGGTTTTTTAATAGCTTTGAGGGATCGCAAGATATTTTTAGCAAGTACAATAATATAATCTTGTATCACCCAAAAATAAACAGAATAATTGCCCCGTCGTTTTACTTTTTCAAAAATATCCCGTGAGCCGGTACAATAAGACACTCTGTACTATAAAATACCCATACGCTGGCGAAGTGATGTAATAATCGGATTAACTACCATAACAATAGGTGAAAACAATTTTGGAATATACCGCGCTGCGCTGGTACATTCACGCGGTACCTCTGCATTGATCCATATCAGGTTGATCACTCGCACCTGTAAGATTAGTATCTTTGAAAAGACCGGTATTGCATTCAATCTATGATTTCAGACATGAACAGGTGATATGTGTAACCTGCTTGTAGTGCAGCGCGGTATATCAAAAATTGTTTTCACCTATTGCTATGGTAGTTAATCCGATTTATTGCGTCACTTCGCCAGCGTATAGAACTTGGAGGACACAGAATACGCTCACCCGGCGGGAGACTCTCCCTTGAAAGAGGGAATTCAGATACAACAACATGGCTAGAATCATACCCTTAACATGCAAACCCTAATCCTAACTCAATTCCTATCCTACCCTTAGTCCTAACCCTAATCATACAGTCTAACTATAAGGGGGTAGAATGTGCTCCTTTTGAATGGACAATGATTTGGAAATTCAAAATCATATTTGCCACACAATGTAAATTTTCTTTGAAGATTTCAAAAAATGGACTTAATTTTGTCCAGAATGAAAGAACACGGTGTTTTTTGGTGTAAGATGAATAAGTGCGGACTTTCTTTGTGGGCTGTGTTTATTATCAAATACATTGAGACATATACGTTTTATTAACTTAAATTAAAAAGATACTTTAATAGATCTTTTAATGGCATTTTCTGATATTCCTAAATATTCGGGCTGCAAAATACCGTCACAAAATGGCGTCATATTAACTGCGTACCGCCATGTTATCCTCCAACTAGCATACGGAGGACGAACAGTGCATCACGGTTGTTTGATGTATATAGAATTGGCTTCATTATTAACTAAATGCAAACTATATATGGCGCTATTTATCGTAAATCATATTTCTTTATTTGTAAGGGATAGGTGATTAATACTGCCATTAAAATAGCTGGAATAGGTGAAACCAGTAACAGAGAAATTTTATAAACATATTTTATCAAACAATAAAAGGAATTAAGTGTATTAAGAGCTTGAAAGAGTAATTTCCAGTAATTAAATAGCGCCACCAATTTTATCATTAATAGATACATTTTATATCCGAAAAAGCTATAAAAATGCTATAAAAGTGAATAACTTTGTAAAAGATGGGAAATTAAAGTTGAGAATGACTCAAAAGCATCTGCATACATTAGCATGATATCACATTTAGCTGTTTAAGTCTAAAATTTGGTTGTACATGAAGTTTTGTTTGAAAAACTAATAAATGATCCCATCAAACAACCGTGCGCATGCAGATCAGTGTACAGCGGTCACGTCTGTTACGCGACGAACAGTGCAGGTCAGTGTACTCATGGGAGGGAGTGGTGGGGTGTGCAGGGGGAACGTGTCCCCCGCTCCCACCTTTCGGCAAAAATACCCATTTTTTCTTTCATGAGCCACTTTTTGATAATAATATTTACGCCGATTGTTCTACCCCCTCTACATTTCAAGCCGGATTGGCGCTTATGAGTGAACTGTGTATACAGGATGCCCTCAAGGTGATCAGGCCTGAGAGTCACCTTTTTGTACCACCGCCATGCAGCTGTCAATCAGTTTCAGTTTCACCATGCACAACGAGTCAATTACTGGCTTAAATCGGTAATAAAAATATAAAAACAAACTCACATGGTAACTCTACACATTCATTTTTAACAGGTAATTTGAAAGAGGAGATGCACTTAGAGCTCCAGCTCTTACACAAGGTCCCGAGCTCACACTGTCCTCAGTTTTGCGATCGGCGCGTAGTGGCGCCTCTCATGTAGTACTATCAGGGATCAGGTATAATGGTAATGTGACCCGCGATGATGATACAATATGTGGCTATTTTAGGCGAAAAAGGTCACTGCACGTTGGCAAGTGTAGGTTACGTTTGTCGCAGTGAGCATGGGGCACACCGACATCGCCCGGTTAATAATTACATTATACAGCACTGACACTGAAATGAATACCCGGGATTGATACACGTGAATGTGTTATGCACGATTTGATATTAGACGATAAATCTTTGGATACCGGGGTAGAAAATGATGAATATCTCCCGTAATTGATTTAGTCTAAAGAAGCCAGATTTGGTTCCTTGCACTTGAATATACGTGTTCAATGGATATGATAGTCGTTAGCTAGCGTCTTGAGAAAAGAGCGTGAGTCTTGAACTCAAAAACTGACAAAAATATTCTGATTTTATATGTGCCGAACTATAGTGCAGCGTAGGCTAGCTGCACTCACTCGTGCAAGCAGTCTAAAAGCATATGACCATTATGCTCACTCACACACAGAGAGGTCAATTACCAGGTTATTGTCAGTAGCCTTAGTCAGATGTCCCTCGGCTCATTATGCGTCTCAAAGGTCGGAACAAAATAGCCATGCGTGGCTGTGGATTCAACCTACCATGGCGATTTCTGCCATGAAGATATCGGGGCGATGACACTGTGTGGGGGCGAAATTTTCAAATCGTCCAGCTATTCTTCATCTAAAATTACTTTACCTGGACAAATGCGCCCGAGAAATGCAAGCGAAGCGCGCGAAAATATGCTAAAATGCTAAAATGGGCGAAATGAGGTTATTATTGTGGTCTAGAACCGGGCCGAAGGACCGTCGGAGATGTACATTGGTTTTTGTCCTGGTATTTAGAGCCCGGTCTAAACATGTGGCGGAAGCTCATACCCTGCAATTTTTCAATGCGCTAAGCTATCCCCTTGCAAAGTCACGCCCAGCGAAATCTGCTCCTGAACAAATCATGCTGAACAAATTGCACATGTAGCACGCGAAACTTCCCACAATTTGGCAATAAAGTATATTTCGCGCACTAAAATTAACAGGTCTAGACTTACTTTTTCAATAATTATAATATGGTCTTACAAGGAAATTGTTTGCGCGTTTTTGCCATGGTTAATGCTTTTTCACACCAAGGTTTTTTGTCATAATGGGTCTACAAGAAGAGGTTCAGATCTATTGCACTGCATATTTTGTCGATCATGTCGATTGTATCCCGATATTGGGCCAGAGGAGTTATCAAGCTGCCTCATTATCAGGCACAGCTGGCATTGCAAGCTGCGTCATTGCTTTTAACACTCGTCCACATGGTCCAGGGGTACAGTAAAATTACTTCAGCGGGACATATGTGACCAAAGTGCGCGAAAAATTTCCATTTTAACTATAAAATGAGATATGAAATTCTGGCATCAAACCGGAAAATAGGACGATGTACACCAGTGGCGGCTGAAGCATTAACATTTAGGGGGAACGAGCGTATTTTGTACCGGTTTTACTGGGACATTTTCGCTTGAAGCGCAAGAACAATTAGGAATTTCTGACTATTTTATCCCCAAATGAGGTGAACTTTGTTGTTTGATGGGCCAGTGCGCGCAAAGCGAGCAAGTTTGCAATTTTAGTCTGTTACAAGGTGTTTTTCGAGCTTAAAAGGAAAATACACAGGGCTAATATTGATTGATTTTTTTCTTCCATTAGAAAGAACTTCATTTCCAGCTATTTCCTGTTTGACCGGTTGAAACATAGAAATATTTGAAGTACGGATTTTTAATTCTCACTGCACGGATTTTTAATCTCACTGCACGAACATGCCAGGAGGCACGTTAAAATAGCCCATGTGATGCGATCAAGTAAAATCAGTTACTCGGCACTCCAGAACTCGGCAATCCTAGTTTTGAGATATGGGCCAAATAATGTATGTTGGGGTGGAAAATCACAATTTCCTTTTTTGCAAAATGGAAGGGAAACATTTATCTTTCACATGAAAATATTATTTGAGGGGAAATGTTTTAAAAAAAGGACTTTTTGACCTCCATTCAACTTCAATAATGGTCAAAAATCGTAAAATTATTCCAAACGAAGCTCGGAGTTAGCGTTTTCTTATGCCACATTTCGTATCCATATCTTAAACCAAAGGTACCATTTGCTGCATTGACTATGTATTTACATGTATTTTAGGTGTATTCTAACTTCTCCGTTTCTTACTCTTTAATGTACCGGTGTACAAATTGTAACCAAAAAGTGTATTGACATGGGGTTTTCACTAATGTGGATCTTTGCTAAAAATGGAAGTGTAAGAATCCCAAAATTGACATGGGCCTACTTCAGACTGATTGTTTTTGATCGCATCACATATTCAAAACAATATTGTATTATATCCGGGTACTTTGCAAAAGCTGTACAATACACACTTTTGTTGTATCGATATAAGTCTGATATAAATAATAATGAAAAAATTGTACATTTTAATTTTTCTTCGTGTAGCTGACGATGAAGCCATTCTGCATCAGAAACTCATTTTTCGAAAAGAACGACTGAAGTATTCTTATGTCATCAACGTTTTCGCTGAACTTAACATACGCCTGATAAGTGATCATGACCGTAAGTGCTCCCGTCCAGTAGCTGGCGTGACAAACCAATTAACTGTAACTGTTACATCTCCCCCCATATATTATATAGGCCTACCCCCGGGTGGCACTCAACTTTAGAATGTTCTCAAATCGCAACTTCTGGCTTAGTGATGAAATTAAACTCGACCGCCGCGGCGGTTAACCGGCGGTATAACCGCGTTCCATTGTTTAGAACAAAAGAAACCGGCACAAACCGGACGGAACCGCTCGGCACCGGTGGTCGACCGCCGGACGAGTTTTAATTTCACCCTTATCAGCTGCTTAATGTTTTTGATGCATCACCGCGTCTTTATGTTCTCAAGTTTATGCAAAAATCAAATTATTTGAATTAACATAGTCTACTTCATTTGAAATATTTCTACAGCACGTACAGTGGCTCTTGAGCAACAAATGATCAAAGTTTTTCATGAATTAGCCAATCCAGAGGCACCACAACAGATGAGAGATGCTGTGTTCAACATTTATGGGGGGTAAGCAATGCATGCATATAAGAGTTTGTTTGTACCACCCTTAGGAACATGCAAAAACACCCTACACGATTTCTTCAATTCTCTTTGTTCGCTCATATAGGATGTCGCCGTAGAAGTGATCATATAACAGGACTAACTACCATAGCAATAGGTTTAAACAATTTTGCATATATCGCACTGCAGGATTAGTATTTTTGAAAAGAGCGGTATTGTGTTCAATCTATGATTGCAGACATACAGAGGTGATGAGTGCATCCTGCTTGTAGTGCAGGGCGATATATTCAAAAATTGTGTAAACCTATTGCTATGGTAGTTAATCCTGATGCATCATCATTTCAACGGCAAATACAATTGCATTTTCGTTTATGGCATTATAATTTTTACTAGCGGGCTTTGACCTCTTTCCATCACACATGTGATTGTACCCAAGGGTCATTGTGTCCAGGTTTTTTCAAGTGTTTTAACATTTAACGGTGACAAAAAACAAAACATGTAAAACGTGTCATTTGTAAAATTTCATGTAAACAAATCCAATTAATTATTTCGTAAAATGTTGTTAAACAAAAATACCTAACAATGACGTTTCCTCAAATCGATTGACCAATTCTCCCAGTCCACCTCGTCTGCTTCCTGTTGGAGCTTGACGCTGGTGGCGCTTTTTTGGGGTTTTAGGAACTGGTCATAGATGTGCGGCAGGAAGTGATTTCCTTCATCCCGGTTTAATGTTCTCCTCATGGGTGCCAACACTACTGATATCGCTCGCCTTCAGACCCTCCAAAACTGGGCTGCAAAAATCATCTTTTGTGCAAAACGGACCGTGTATCACCGCTTTTACATCAGCTCCACTGGTTGTCTGTAGAGGATAGAATAACATTCAAATCCATGCTGTATGTTTTTAAATGCCTTGCCGGCATTGGACCAGAATACCTGTCATCATGTCTGGAACTTAAGAATCCTCGCGAGGGCCTTAGATCCGCCTCAGATCGCACACGTTTAAATGTGCCGATCATACGCACCTCTGATCTGGAACAATTTACCGTCATCTGTGCGAAGTGTTCAAACAGTCTCTGCCTTTAAAAAAAAAAAGGCCTCAAAACTCACCTGTTTCCGCAAACATAATTTTGCTTGCTTCATGCTTCATTTTGCTTCATTTTTCTTTTGTTTTTCAATTGTTTCTTGTATATATTTTGCATATGTTTTGGTTTTTCACGCTGTGATCTTTTGAAATGGCGTGTAACAAAAGCTCTCATGTGTGTAGTGTGTTGGCCCCCTTTTCCGAATCCAAATCGCTTCTTTTATGCGTCTTCTAATTATGTTTTGCTCTCTGTCCTTTATGTTCGCGTCATCCCAGTTGATCACATGATTGTCCTCCGCTACATGGTCAACTGGGATTTGGCCACTTTCCCCCAAATTAAAAATTCCATGCAGCTGATAAAACTAGGTGCGCTTAAGGGTGGGTTGTCAGATTTTTTGTATTGTGTTTTGTACCTCAAATTGAGGCTTGTACCAAAATAATCTGATTCCCAAGTTTTGAGGTTATTGCGCTGGCCGTTTTGATTAGAAGTAAAAAACGTGTTTCACAACGGCCCATAGATCGGTATGTGTAATATACTACAATTGGGGATGAGGCTATTCATAACATCTAAATGGAATATATTTTAGGCCTTAAATTTCACCGGAATAATGAGAAAAATATGAACTTCAGATGCCAAAATCTCCATTTCGATAGGAAAAAGTTGGGAGATGAGGCTGTCGATAAGGTCACCCATCTCTAAATTGACACACAACATCGTTCAGATCTTTAATGTACCATATCTTACGTATAGTTCAACCAACCTTTTTTAGACCACTTTTGGCTTGGTGGGTACCCTATAATACAAGGATGATCAAAATGTTCAAGGCATTTTTATTCAACCTGAATTATTTCGCAACATAGTGATTTTCAGCTGTCACTCTCGTATAAGTTTGTTCAAAAGAAATTCCACTGGATGTTACCTAAGAATTTCTAATCATATACCATCGATTTGTACTTTGTTGTGTTTGTACAGGACTCAAACGGATCCCAAAGTGTTGCATAGTGTACTAGATAGTATTATTGAGGGTACTGTGAAGGAAATCTATAAGACCCGACCATATTTCTATGCGGTGTGGGAGTCTATGCAAGTACGAAGAAAATGGAAGGCCATATGTGATTTCGTGCAATTGGAAGCAATGACCTAGTAACTTTGTACTATTCTGGGTGAAGATTTCCCACCTTAAATTTCTGAACAAGTGGTGTATTTTATTTGTAGTAAAACCATAAGTTTTTATATTGAGAAGCGATACCATTCAGCAAGCAAGAGCATGGGATTTTCGAAGAATTGCCATACTTCATCAATCCATCAACTTTGCCTCCTCTTTCCATCAACCTTGCCTCCTCTTTCCTTCCACCATGGAAATAGTACTATTTCCATGCTTCCACCAAACCTTAACAATGATATTTTCTAAACTAGAGTGGTTCTCGGATTGCGCGGTTTTCGGCATACGCGATTGGTGTGTAAGGTTGTTGGGTGATGGATGGTATGGTATGGTAGTGGGTGAAAACCTCGCTTGGTCGTGTTTGTATTATGTGAGTTTCTTTTCAGAACCCTGTATGGTCGCAGTCAGGATGGTGACTGGGGAATGTGGGGTTATGAAGAAGGAAATAATATATATTATGGAAATGTAAGGAGAACACATGCATTACATTAATTATATTTTATTACATTTTTATTAATGTGGAACAGAAATAGTAAATAATGGTGTATATTATTGTGATGAGTACATTGTTTATTAGGTAATTCATTGTAAGGGTTTTAAGGGATTTACGGCAAGTAAATAAAGAAAATTGAAACTGAATTATAAAAGATCGGTGGCTCTGAGCTAACAAACCTTTAATTCTCAGAGCTAACAAACCTTTAATTTAGCAGATAGGCGAGGTCTGCTTGTTTTCTGTAGACAAGGGACAGTCTTCAGTGAACGGCTCTTTTCAGAGCCACCAAAACTTACAAAATCAGCAGATAGGCGAGATCCGCTTGTTTCTGTAGACAAGGGGCAGTCTTCAGCAAACGGCTCTTTTCAGAGCCACCAAAACCTTTATATTAGCAGATAGGCGAGATCTGCTTGTTCTCTGTTGACAAGGGCAGTCTTCAGTGAACGACTCTTTTCAGAGTCATCAGTAGACAAGGGCGGTCTACATGTCTCAATCTTAGGTACTTTGTCCTGAAGAAGTCAGAGCTACTCCTGACGAAAGCTTGACAGTTCTAAACTTGTCCGACGGCGAACCCGCTAAAAACCCACTAATTGTTATGAATTCCCGTCGTAAAAGCCTATCCCACAATTTAAATCGTCATCTTGAAGCGGAGATTTGTCGGAGAGGTTGTTATATTAATATAATATATTAAAACAATTAATAAACTGCATTATAATACAAAAATCAGTTTCAAAATTGAGATATTTTCACATTGAAAATAACTGTGAAAAGAAAAGTGTTAATTATTCAAAAAAATATCATTGTAAAACTAGATATAGCATATATATAAGCATATTGTATGAGGGGTCCGGTGGTCATTTTGTATGTTTTTCTCCTCCCACCGGACACAAGTACAGGGAATAAAGTTGTGAAAAAAAAATCAATCAATCAATCAAATCAATTGTCCCTTTTTTGTTACGCTTGTTGGAACTTTTTCGTCTGGACTGGACCTGCGTCTAATCGAATGCTTGTAACTTCACTTTTGAGGTAACATTGGATTTAATGGGATGCCATAATGTGCAAGAATGTGCATCACCGAGCGCGAGTAATAAGTTCAGCTTATTTAAAAGCAGGCTAGTAGCTACTCTCAGCGGCTGGTGGGCAGTTTATAAAGACACGTGGTTTGATGCAAGTCGAATTTCGTTTACTACCTACACAAAAGAACTATTTACCTGGTGTGGACGATGTGTGCTCAACTTTTTGGCGGCGTTTAACACGCTAGACCGTACCATCTTTATCAAGCGACTTTATTTATGATCAAGTGAATCCTCCGGCCCTCTAAACGTAGTCATAAGAACATTATTCAATAATTATTCAACCTTAGGGACTTAGGAGCCACAGTGACATATTAGCGAAGAGCGTTAATTACTCTTGAAGTCCTTAATCAGCGCAGTATAGTCCATTCAATCAAATGTTGTCATCAACCTATTTAATGGTAGTGCATTTTGTTATGTGTGTGAGACGAACTGTCGCGGTAGATTGCAATCATGCCTTTGCTGAATGCATTTGAGCAGTCCGCCATATTTATGGTATGATACGACAAATGCACAACCTCTATAGCCTCATTGTGTACATCCTCATTTACATGACCAACCTCTCGTGGCAGTGTATGATGATAACTTGTTGTAATGTCTTGGGCAGGGTTTCTGACAGGGTTGAATTCTCTCCACTGCTCAATATGTAAGCGGAATACATCATTTGATCACGGGTTGTGCCTTTAACAACTGCGATGGGGACTCTCATTCGAAGGATGGCAGCTACGCAACTTGAGGTATCCAGATGATGCCAGCCTTTTGGCTACAATAGCCTTTAATACCGAACATCAAGATATATTGTGAAAGTGAAGCCATGGGTGTAAAAAGAAGCACTTCTTGATCTATAGCCTCATCCCCCACTTACAAAATTAATAAGTTACAAACATCAGAATTGACCTATGACTACATTATGTTTGTGTGCGTAACCTTTCTTACATCGCCCAATTTGTATATTCCGGCTATCGAAATCCAGAAATTACAAAACAATTGGGCACTGTAATACATGTAATAATGCGTAACTGGCAAATTAAATGTCCGAATTAACAAAAATGTAAGTACCCTCTTATGTGAGATGGCATGGAGGTTGGAAAAATCTCAGTTTAACTTCCTCGCAAGACGCAATCAATTGTACTACCTTGAAACCATTCAAGGACACGTTAATTACCTATCATTAATGTTACAGCTATTTTAGTTGGGCGAAACATTATCGACTGTTTGCTTTTTTTTTTTCAAAACGTCCAAAATCGTATGTGATGTTATTTTGTTAGGACTCTAGTAATATCGACCACATATTTTTAACATGATTTTAATCATTCAACATGTTCAACCTTCACTTTGTCACTTAAAAGTGAAATTCTGCTTGACTAGTTTACATTATTTTGTGTAAATATTGTGTTTTATTCATATTTCAAAAGTGAGTTAATAATTACTGTGCGGCAGTCCAAATGTCATGTGGGTTATGAATATTTCTACTATTTATATGTTTCGGTCAATTTGTAACGATTGGATGGATTGCAATGAAGATGTTCCGGAGACAACCTAATTCATATATGCTATTGTGATTGAGTATTGCAAAATTTTTATTGTTACCAGATCGATTGCGCACACATGTAAAAATCTTTAATTGAGTTCAAATTTTGAACGTTTCTATTTGACATTGCTCGTTAGCATTGGTTAGATAACGTTCACATCATGCTGAGTAACAACCGCTACACCATATCTAGCCGCTCTTTCCTTTCCATTATTGGTTAGTTTTGATGTTTATATTGTCATCGTTAGGTAATGATAAATTTCCTCTCGCGCGAGGTTTTTTCGAATCAAGATGTAGCACTGATCGAGAAGGATTGTTTGATAGAACAGGGAACAACCAAACGTTTATTTCCACCATGGCTGTAACCGCTTTTATATACGGTATACAATCGTTTTGCATGTCAACTCTAACGATAATTGCAAATTCTTTAACTATAATCGCATTTGTTAAAGAACGCAGTTTACGTTTAAAACCTAGCAACAATTTTATCTTAGCTTTAACTGTTTCTGATCTGTTTTTTGGCATTTACGTCTTTACCTTTATTGGAATTCCTGGCATTATATCTGGCTACATCTATGGAGAAATAGGATGTATGATATCGCATGTTGGTAGTTATAGCTACGTCGTCGGTAATCTACTGCTAATTGCAATAAGTGTAGATAGGGTTCTTCTTGTTTCTTTGAATTATTCAAAGTATGTCAAGTTTCAAACGACAGTTGCTGTCAATGTAACTATAAGTCTATGTTACGGTTTAGGATTTTTACCAGGAATGTTGGAAATCGGTTTGTGGCAATTTGCAAAGAAGACCAACTTTATAGCATCTTTAATCAATTACGATTATTACTGCGTATCTCCTGTGCGTATAAGTATCAAATGGTTTACGACAGGTTTATCTTTGGGCGTCTTGTGCCTTCCTGTGTTTGTCGTTGTCATCTTGAGTGCGGTATTTTTTGCTCTTCTTCGACGAAGGATGAAGAAAAGTGGTCAAATCGGAGAAAACAGTCGCGTCAACAGTACACGGAGTACTAACGTAGATCAAAACTCATCTGCGTCTGATAACAGGGAAGACTCACAGGGTTCTGTCACCAGAAATCGATACATCAAACCAGCGGTTACTCTTGGAGTCCTTGTGGTGGCAATGTGTATCAGTATGTTACCTTATTGTGTTTATCTCCTCACGAGGGTCTTCTGTCCCTCCTGTTTTACTGCAGTTACCGAATTACAATGGTTACGGATTGTCGGATTTATCGGTCAATTTAACCCGCTTCTTGATCCAGTATTTTATTCGGCAACGCAGAAAACTATAAGAGAATTTTATACCAAGAAATGCTCGAAGATATATCATTGGTGTCACCAAAATCATTGATATTGTGAATTCTCAACTGTGAATTGTAATGAAACTTCGCCTCTTTGTTTTTATCGACTAACGGTTTGAATACACAAACAAACTACCAGATGGCTCGGGCTAATTATATTCTGTGACAGTGAGCTAATTCTTTAACAGTGACCATTAACGTTGCGCTCACTTTAGCCAAATCTGTCACGTAGCTAGCACCTTGTTCTCCGGGTTAACATGATAAAGGTTACCCGGATAGTGTGTTTTTGGGTGGGTGCGGCGTGCCGCACCCACCCTGTATTCTCTGACTATTGACCTACTTTTTCACATGCCGCAGTGTTGAGAAAATATTCGTGCCGGTTATATCCCAAACACCCACAGAGGTGATAGTTTACGGCGAGTTTTGTAATTATTACTTGATTTTGATATGTAAGTAATACGATAAAGTCGTCATAGGCAGTAATGTGTTTGTATTAAAAGAAATAACAAAAATAATTATTTAAGTAATAGAAATACTATTTGGAAATTGCAGCAAGATTTGCAGATGTTTTTATTTGAACAGTACCAGTTCACCAGTTTTGCTAGTTTTCCTAATCTTTGGGCTAAATTAATAGCATCGTGAAAACCAAACAGTCAATTAATTTATGTCAACATTTCCTTGTTTGACATCGCATGCAAACATTATCTTATTTACATAATGGTTTTGACCTCGAGTCATGAGTGGTGATTCATTGTTTAGGCCAAGTAAAATAAATAACGTGTATATCGTCCCCGCCCTCTCCGATTTTTGGAGATTTTCAAATATTTTAGTTATTTTTCCTATTTGCTTCCTTACTTTGTTTATAAAATTGTTGTGATGAAATGACATGTTTAGAAGTTCTTGGTTATCATTTATAAACACATTGCAAACACTTTCTTCAAGCTAGGGGTAGGGCTTTGGGGAAATAACAAAAATATTAGGGGCCTCCCCGATTTTATGATGTGTTGACAAACATTTGCCATTGCAATTTTACACAGAAATGAATGTTAAAACAATAACACGATAACAAATAATAAGGACCTCCCTCACCAATTTTTGAAAAAGTCCGGACATATACATTTTTTTTTACTTGGCCTTAATTGGCATACTCCTCTAAATATTTTACCGCAAAGTCCTATGGTGGAGGGCTATTTTGTTGTGTAGTCCTACAAAGGTGGGTGACTAAAAAGTAGCCTGTTGGTACATGTTTTACCGTACAGTCCTATGGTGTGGGTTTTTATTTTTTATTTTGTTGTCCTAATTCAATGCTCTTAGTTCGTTATTTATATAACTTCAAACACAAACCTTCTTAGGGATGCACCATTAGATTCTCAGGGTGGGGTAGGAAGTTTTTCAAACAAAAAAAACTTCACCCACTTCTTGAGCAAAAAAAAAACTTTCCCCACCAACTATAAAAAATAAAAACTTTCCCCGACCCCAACTTCCTCCCCCCTCTCAGTATCAAATGGTGCGTCCCTTAGTTTAATTCTTTCAATCAAAATTTCACTCCTCTGCTAATGATGACAAGTGATAATCGAAGTAATACTGCATTAGGCCAAATACAAAAATAAACATGTTTCACGTCCCTCCCTCCTTTTTGGAGGTTTCTTCAATTATATTTTTATATTTTGCAATTCAGTTATAACTTTTAAAAATTATGTCTAGGGAGTTGAGATGCTTTCTATAGCCTTCTCAATATACAAGAAACAATTTGGAAGGTTTCGAGATCATTAGAGGGGCCTACCCTCAGAACAACAAATAAAAAGAGGCCTCCTCCTTTTTGCAGGCATTATTGTGCACGCTAAAATAGCTCTAAATATGGGTATTTACATCGATTCTGCGATACAAAATAAAAAGGCCCTCCTGCTCCTTTTTTTCAAAAACCTGGACGTGAAACATGTTTTTATTTTACTTGGACTTATCAATATGGAACTACACCTTTATCTTGACAATTCATTTGCTCGCCCTATTCCTTTTAAAGGAATTTTTATTTATTGTGAACTTGACTTACTCATTCTTTCATTTCTCTTGACAATTTTTCATTTGCCCACCCTATTCCTTTTAAAGGAATTTTTATTCCAAAGACGATGACAATATAATAACCTCACAATTGTTAAATGCTTTTAATGATAAATCTTGTGGCAAAAGCTGATGAAAAAGCTGGTGAATGTTATGGTAAAAGCTGAACAGTTTATTACTCTGTAAATTTATATTTAGTGTCTAGAATGTATTACTGTTTACTTCAGCACTGCATGAGACAGAGCCTAAAATAGTTTGTTACCATATGGGTACCACTTTTATAATCTTGAATCTGCTAATTTATTGTGAGTGAAGTTGGAAGTTTTGCTCATTTTTGAAGTACATTAAAGTTTTGAAAAATTGCTCTGATATTTGTGACATGTTATGATATTTTGTTAAATAGATGCAGTGTTTTAAAGCATACAAGTTTTGTTACATGTACATTGTTATTTATTTGAATTGAAATACAAATACATCGATAAGAAGAGTATTATTTTGTCATTTATCCAAATATGTTACTTATTTTGATGAGTGGTTTTGATTATTATGTTACTCATTTTGAGGAGTGTTTTGAGGTAGATAATCACTACATGCAAGAGTTTTAAATTATCTTGTCGCTTCTCATTTTTGGGTGAGTTGTGAGGTGTAAGGTGGAAGATATATTGTACTCATTGTATGCAGGTGTGGTAGAAGATGTTGCTCCTTTTGGAGAGTGTTTGGTATGCAAGGTGTAGAGGTGAAGTTTTATTTGTATACATTGATACAATAAAATTATGTTTTAGGCTTTCAAATAAATCATGTTGTAGAAGTTAAGTTGTATCCATGAGAATCAAATGTTTTAAAAAAAGTTTATGTTCAAGAATAACTCAAGTTTATGTTCAAGAATAACTAAAGCTTTATATAGTCAAGCACAACTCAAGCATGTAGGGAAAACAAAACAAAAATATAGATGTTTTTTTATTGTTCGATATTAATTATTTCATGTCTTTGACATTAAATGTATGCAATAAATAAAAATAAAAATTATTTCATGTCTTTGACATCAAATGTTCTGTGTAGTAAAAATTATTCATGTCTTATTGACATAAAAATGTTGTGTGCATTAAAGAGGAAAATGTTAATGAATTTAATTATAATGAACAATAAATTTTAAAACTAGTGATGTATATGTGTTAAAGTGAAATATAATTTATATGTAAATGTAAATGTGATGTTGACTAATAAAAAAAATATATGTAAAACAAAGGTTTTTGATATACAATGTACACTTGAAAGGAAATTAAAATGAACATTGATATGTTAAAGCCGTAATGTACGATCTTATAATATGAACTTGGTTAATTTTTTTCAAACCTGATTTTTTTGCATATTTGTAATGTTTACACATGTCCCAACTTGTACCTAAATGGAATCGGCCAAATTTGCGGTGTTTGTAGGTCAACAGAGCAAAGTTCGACATATTATCATAATTTTGAAATTATGATAATATGTCCTCCCATAGAACTACGTGTTAAATGCCCAAAATAACCAGTGGGGTTTCTTTCACTTTACCTTGTTATTTCAACCTAAAATGGACAGCAACCCTTCCTGTCAGTTATAACTAATATTATTTTAATTATAATATTTCGACATTTTGAATAAAGAATAACAAAATCAAAATTTGACGGAAATCGTACATTAAGGCTTTAAAAGGTTTAAAGAAATGGAAGTTGCAATATTTCGATATGCTAGTAAAATGTCAGTATTTTTTATATATTTATTCAATTCAATTTATTATTCAATCTATTTTCGATATTAAATTTGTCAACATTCTTGCCTTGAAAAGTTGTACTTTTCTGATATTTCACATTTTTATTTATTTAAAAACAAAATCACATCCAAATTATTGTGATTATTTTATGTACCGGTATAATTGGTAGGGGAGAGCGGGGAGTGTTCGCCCTAGGGGCAGGTTCGCCCACCCCTTGTTTCTCAGCACTACGGCTATCGGGGAATTTGGTGATGGCAAAATTAGGTGACATAGGTCATTATAAACTTCTCATATTAGCTACGCGACATATAGGGACGCGTTCATCAAACTGTAGCCAAAACAAAAAAATTACACCAAAACGTAATTTTTTCTTGCATTCATAATGTTGTATTATCATTGATACATAAATACAGATGGTTTTAATGGAAATCTGTATTTGGAACATATGGGATTTGTCAAAGATTTAATGCAGTTATAAACTCCTTATTCGATTCGTATTTTGCATACCCTGAAGAAAATACAAAAATGTGCACAAGGGGCACGTTCGTCCTTTGAGGATGGGGCATGTTCGCCCTCTATCTTCCCCGGGCGGACTTACCCCAAACTGGAGGGCGGACCTGCCCCGTCAGCGTATTATGCAACATTTTGATAATTATACCATTAAACAAGGTAAAGCTACTGAAAAGCATGTTTTTTAAAGTTATGTGGTATCAATATTACCCATACCACCGTTTATGTCCTAATCCATAATCTCCCCGAAGTTGTAAACATGATAGTTTAAGCTCACTTTGGACCCCTACATTTTACCCTCACCTGACCCCTGCAACAAATTGAGTGACTCCCCAGAAGAGAATGAATGCCCTGTATACTCTTGCTAAATGTTTGCATTGAATATGTTATTGTTATGCAATGTTTAAACCTTTTTTTGTGATTAGGGTGAACTTACCCCACCATATGGGCGAACCTGCCCCAATATGGGGCAAGTTCGCCACTTTGCAAAACTTTTTTGTTTGCTCTATCCTGTTGCTATTGTAAGGCCTATAGTTCTGGGATTGTGGTCGTATATAGCTAAGACATAGAGCTTTCACATGGGCTAATCAGGTCATCCCTAACCTTAAAATTGACATCGCTAGGCTGGTCAGAAAAAAATAGGGCGAACACTCCCCGCTCTCCCCTATACATGATTAGTGTGATTTTAAATTCAAGATTTCAAAAGGTTTTCGACTTTATGCTCAGTATTTTATTGTCAATGTCTTCAACATTGACAACGTTGAAATCATTTTTTTTAAATATTGCAACAGCTTGAAATTATATAACAGCTGGAAGGATTATTGGTATGGTACAACTCATTGTACATTGGTACAACTCATTGTAGAAAAATCATTGTAACAAAGAAACAAGTTATGAAAACTGTTTTAGATTGATAAAGATTGTTAAAATTGAAAAATGTTTTTAAAAAGATTTAAACCTTATAATAAAAATAAATGTATTATTGTAACTAACTTTATTTTACATTTGAATTTGGGGTTGGAAGATACCTTCCCCTAAATAACAGCTAATAACAGTATTGCGAACCATCAGCATCCATGGTTCGATGTAGAGAGTCTTTCCTATTCAGAGGAGATATTGCAATTACACACCTTATTACCTTTTAACAATAACCAATGATACTAGCACGTAATTCCAGTCAAGCACCAATCTTTAATCCTATTATTGAAGAGGATAATAAGCTTATACTTATGTATGTATAAGTCTTTGTTTGCTTTGGCTAAATCCTGTTCAAGAGAGGACATTTGATATTTAATACCAGTAATGTGGAAAAAAAGAAATAATGTAGTGCCAAAATAATGTACCCTTTTATGGAAGGAGCAAAGTTTAACAAGTTATAACTCCGCTTCTGCAGTACGAATGTCAGCGGCGAATGTCAAGTTATTATTTCCCAGTCTTTAAAAAAATTGCAGGCAGCGGTGGGAATCGATCTCGGTACCTCGCGGTTAAAAAGCACTGTGCAAGACTACTAAGCTAACTAAATATCTGTTGTGCGATGCTTGACATTAATCTTTGATATTGCTTAATCGCGGAATTAAATTAGTAATAAAAGAAGTATATAGATTCTTATTTAGCGGTCAAATTGGATAAAAGGGGAAATAGTTGTCCCTGCTCTAAAGAAAATATAGGTTAGAAAATTATCAAATACATTTAAATTAAAAATTGAGATTTTATATTTATTTCTTTCACGAGGCGGTATTATCACAGACAAACACTGTATAAGCTAAAAACTCGACCCTCATCACTAGATGCTGTCATGGCTGCTAATGTCAATATCGTTGGTTCGAGTCATCCTGCCAGCAATGGTGATATTTATGATTTTAATGTTACGCTGCAATTTGTTCTATTTTTTTCGTTTATTTATTTATTTATTTATTTATTTATTTTTGTTTGTTTATGTAAATAATTTGATATATTTGAAAGAGGTATTTGAGCAATTGTATAATCCTATGGGGTCATTTTGAACCCCCACCCTTCCCAACTTGCCAAACGCACAACACCTATGAGTTTGCATCATACATGTCATCATCATAAAAAAAATTCTATCTATACCTGACGCCGGCAGCGTAATTTCTTTCTGCAACCATAATGGGCCGCAATATATCACTAACCGCATAGTCCGAGGCAAGGTTCATTATTGTCAGGGTTAGGGTCTTAGGGTTAGGGTCTTATGGTTAGGGTTAGGGGTTAGGGGTTAGGGTTTAGGGTTAGGGTTAGGGTTAGGGTTAGGGGGGTTAGGGTTAGGGTTAGGGTAAGGGTTAGGGTTAGGGATTAGGGTTAGGGTTAGGATTATATTCGTATTTATTATACTACAGTGTGGGCCAAAAACAACTTTACCCAGTTTCAGAGGGTGGTTACTCGAATTGTAGAAGAGCTATTCATGATATTGTTACATATTCTAAATGTATATCTTTCTAAAAGTATATGATGAAGAAATGAAAGCAAAAGAAGCTAAATTAACAAAATGATGCTAGTTTTACTCCCGAGGGTCAAAAATCACTTTGTCCACACGTAATTCAATGGGATGTGTCCGATTGATAAGAGTAAGGCATGATGCATTAGGCATCTATAATAAATTACTGAGTTTGGCGAATTGGTAAGGCTAAAAACTTCTACGTTTTACATTATTTCGGAAAACGGATTTTTGCGCTGCGTAGAGTAAGGTTGTCCGCACCCCAATAAAACGTCCAATTTTGTTTTTGTTTACGTTAATGGTGTCAAATAATGTTAATTAGTTTAAAATGCACTAGCAAGCAACCTGCGAGCTAAGCACTGAGTAAACACTGAGTAAACAGTCACAATACACTACAATACAGTCACGCTGTTTAACATGAAACCCGCAAATCCCATGTCTGATCTGATCAATTGGGTCACTCATACCATTACACAGGAGAATCTGACTTGAGTAATTAACATGCATTGTTTATTCAACTAATTTGTCAACATTATCATGTCAGTGTTCAAACTAGAACCTATTGTCAACAGTTAAATGTTTGTTTATTGAATTAGGTCAAAGTCTCCAAATCACCCAAATTAAACAGGGTTGCCAAACTGTGATTTAGTAGCCCAAATGGGTGACTTTTGAAGATCCCCAACTTTGACAATTTCCTGTCCCATAGAGACAGATGGTTAAATGGGTGACTTTTTAGCAACGTAACTCACAGGTTAGCAGCATAATCAGTGTCTGTACAAAATACTTTGCCAATGTTGAAAGTATTGTTCTACAAAATTGTACATTTATTTTGATTATTCCGAGACTGCACCTCAAATTGCCCTGCACCAAGTGAAATTACACCTTAACTTTCAAAATGGGGTGTAAAAATTAACTCTAACACTGCAATTGAACCTGCCCATTACACCTGACCAGTACATTAAAAAGAATATAAAATATAAGTACTGCAAAAGGCAGTAACCGATAAACACAGTGACCGCGAAATACGGGTGACCGCTAGTACATGTAATTGGTAAACACGTTTGGCTTGTCTTTGAAAAGTGATAATTGCTTTACATGCATGAACGAAATACAATCGATTTTAATCCCCATATACTTGTCATGTACTCGAACTTCAATCCTGTCATTGACCAACAATTAAGTGCAATAACGTCAAACTTTCTTGTACATAACATTTCGTAATGACAAAAAACGAGGTCTGAGTTTACAATTGCTTTACGCATAATAATAAGAGAATTATCTTTCCAGCATGAAAGCTGCATATCATGACGAAATACCGTAGCTTGACATTTAAATCATTATTTTTGATTTATTTGATTGTGTTATATAAAATTGCTGAACAAAATTTGTGTGTGTATACTGAGTGGTTCTCATTCTCTAACTCGCTATTGCAAGTGATGCGACGCGACAGCCAGTAGGCCTTCGCGTGGACAAAGTTAATTTTGACCCTTTGATTTAAAACTAGCGTCACGTTTTTATTTTAATACATTTTGGAATAGTTTTTTCACCAAATACTCTTAAGAAGATGTTGTTTACGAATATGTGAAAACAATTTGAAGCAGACTTTTCAATTTTGAGATATAATCCTTTCAAATTGGGTAAAGTTGTTTTTGGCCCACACTGTAGTAATAGTGTATGCAGTTTATTCCGTAATCAATAAGTATCATAAACAAACAACTTTCTGGCACAACGAATCATAGCACAGTCGTGTAGGCATTAGACTATGGATACAAAGGTTGTGGGTTCGAACCCCAGGTAAACCGTTATAGAATTTTAATTCTATCGATTTCTTTTTATTTTATTAAGTAAGAGGAAATAATAATGGTAATAAACTCGTGTTATATCTAGCCTCATAGGCCTATTAATTACATGTATGTACTATGTGTTATCGCATTGCGGCCCATTATGGTTGCAGAAAGAAATAACGCACGCCGGCAACTAGACTACTATACAAAAAATAGTATCAAATCTTTCCTGCTCAATCAATATAATACTTGCAAATAGATCATAGTTTACTAATCTAATCCTGTAATATAGACCTGTTATATCACCTGTATTTGCATGTAGAGTCTATGCATGGTTTGTTATGGTAGGGATTAGTGTCCGATCTCTGTAATATAATGTAAATGAAGCATATTGATATGCAGGAAGAATCGATCAGAGCGCTATCTATTAGGGAAAGATAAACACTATTCAAAATATCAATAGACAAGAAGAAAGGGATGTAGAGATTTGTAATTGAGTCATGCATGATTTAACAGATTTAACAGAAGGTTCTTTCCAAAACCCAAACGTAATGAATTGTATTTTAAATGTATTAAGTAGAAAAGCACAACTTTTCACTTAATGAAATTAAATCATTTAACAAATATGTAATTTTTTAAATATTTTACAGCATAATGCTTGTTACATACAACCCAATGTTATGCGAATGATGAGGACATCATCTTGAAGGAAGGGGAGTTATGTAACAGTGCAGAATGTTGATGGGGGATCCATACTTTTGTAGGATATTCTTGTTTGGGAAATCCAGATAAAAGCTGAGTTTGTGAATGATATAGGAAAAAGCAGTGGTAACTAACTTATTATTATTAATTATATATTTGCCTTTAATCCAATCATTTAAGGGCTCGGATAGCGACGTTTTCACATATTTAACAGTAACTCGAAGTAAGTTTTAAAAATCTAATGCTATTTGTTACTTACGGTGTATGTAGCTGGGATGAAAAGCCGTCCATCATATGAACATTTTGACCTTCGTATTGAAGATATAGATTTTCCCCCAAAACACCAAAAGAATGTAGGTATTTTGGGGAAAAATGTATATCTTCAATCTGAATGGTCAAAATTTTCAATTGATGTTTGTTTTTCATCCCAGCTATATACACTTTAAGTACATATCATTTGGTTTATAAAGTTAAATATTAAAATATAAAACATATCTCTCTCTAGGTGCCATATCCTAAGACGTTGGCGATCATGTCATGCCACAATTCTCTGTTATAAACCATCTCCAGAAGCTCTGTCGCTTTATGTTTAGCTCCCCTTTCTTTTAGCTATTCTTTCAGATTTGATAACCACATCACTCTCTTCCTGCCTCTGCTCCTTGTGCCTTCTATCCTTCCTGTCAAATCTAGGTTCTCGAAACCATCCTTTCGGAGGATATGACCAAGGAATTTGAGCTGCTTAACTCTCATTTCACGTAACAGCTTCCTGTTCACATTTGCTCTACTTAAGACATCGTCATTAAACACTTTATCAGTCCACGGGATCTTCATCATTCTTCTAAGGAACCACATCTCACAGTTCTCCAATCTTCTTTTAATGTCTGTTGTTATTGACCATGCTTCACTTCTATACATTAGTACAGGGACGACATAGCAGTTGAGTACCCGAAATTATTTTTACGATGCGTGAGATTTTACTCATTTGACGGCTCTTTGCGTGAGATTTACTACCTAGGCGTGAGATTATACTACCTTGGCGTGAGACCGTGAGAAAATGACCGAATGCGCGAGACTCACGGCCAATGCGTGAGAGTTGACAGCCCTGGCCCTTCCTCGGCTGACTCAGCCTGTGTGGCTCTGAAGAGATACCGTTTGATTTTTAAGAAGATTACAAGACTGAGAAATTACATTGAAATCACCGTACGAGTTTACACGAACATGACGAAGAAACATGTGCAACGTGGCAGCTGAAAGGAAATAGCTAAAATGCAGTGAACCATACAACCTTTTGTGACTGAATGAAGATATACAGGTGCAATTTGACAAAGGAGTGAGTACTGGCGCGGCGCAAATAACCATAGGAGTTGAAAGCGCCATACAAATCTACAAAACAAAAACAAAAACTTCTTTTTTTTATTTATGGAGCTTTCGTAGTATATTCAGCGTAGTTTGGTGGTGTGTACAGCTGTGTAGCGGTAATGACATTGCTTAAAACAGTTTTTCTGATTGACATTGAATATGTTTGTTTTTTAAAGTTCTTACTGTATGGCGTGCGTGTATTTTTTTCTCATAACGCATAATTTTCGTCATGATCGCCAGACTAAGCCCAAAGCTGTACATTTCCCAACCTTATATATAAACAAAATATAATTGATTGAAGACCTCAGAACTTAAAAGGGGTTAGTTATTAAGTGCATATCGAGATCAATGGCAAAGAAAGTTGTTATGCCAGTTGTTGTTCTTTTCGAGTAGTTTCAATGCTCTACAACGTTATTACCATGAAATGTTTCATGATTTTGTGACTAACCCCCTTTTAGTTCTGAGGTCTTCAATTGAAACGACGCAACATGGCGAATTATTTTAAAAGTTGATGTTTTATTCAATTTCCCTTACGCTGCAATGATTTTGAACATTAAGGACGGTCCAATGTAAAAGTACATACTTTTAAAAGATGGTCTGGCACAATTTTGTAATGAAACTCTAACTGACCGTCCGCATCCATATTGACCCGCAAGAGCAGGGGTGGGGGTGGGAGCTCAGTTTGGTTTAAGTAGGGGTGGTACGTCCGCAAATCTATGGTGGATCCATCGCTATACCAATTTTCCAAGAAAATAGGACCCATGTATGATGTATCGGTATACCTAGAGGCCAAATTGTCCGCCAGATTTTACCCATGTATCGGTATACCTAGAGGCCAAATTGTCCGCTAGATATTACCCATGTATCGGTATACCTAGAGGCCAAATTGTCCGCTAGATTTTACCCATGTATCGGTATACCTAGAGGCCAAATTGTCCGCTAGATTTTACCCATGTATCGGTATACCTAGAGGCCAAATTGTCCGCTAGATTTTACCCATGTATCGGTATACCTAGAGGCCAAATTGTCGGCTAGATTTTACCCATGTATCGGTATACCTAGAGGCCAAATTGTCCGCTAGATTTTACCCATGTATCGGTATACCTAGAGGCCAAATTGTCCGCTAGATTTTACACATGTATCGGTATACCTAGAGGCCAAATTGTCGGCTAGATTTTACTCATGTATTGGTATACCTAGAGGCCAAATTGTCCGCTAGATTTTACCCATGTATCCGTATACCTATAGGCCTAATTTTCTGCTAGATTTTACCCATGTGTCGGTAAACATAGAGGCCAAATTGTCCGCTAGATATAGATTTTACCCACGTATCGGTATACCTAGAGGCCAAATTGTCCGCTAGATTTTACCCATGTATCGGTATACCTAGTGGACAAATTGTCCGCTAGATTTTACCCATGTATCGGTACTACTTAAGATGCCAAATTGTCCGCTACATTTTACCCATGTATCGGTATACCTAGAGGCCAAATTGTCCGCTAGATTTTACACATGTATCGGTATACCTAGAGGCCAAATTGTCCGCTAAATTTTACCCATGTATCGGTATACCTAGAGGCCAAATTGTCCGCCAGATTTTACCCATGTATCGGTATACCTAGAGGCCAAATTGTCCGCTAGATTTTACCCATGTATCGGTATACCTAGAGGCCAAATTATCCGCTAGATTTTACCCATGTATCGGTATACCCAGAGGCCAAATTGTCCGCTAGATTTTACCCATGTATCGGTATACCTAGAGGTCAAATTGTCCGCTTGATTTTACCCATGTATCGGTATACCTGTAGAGGCCAAATTGTCGGCTAGATTTTACCCCGGGTATTTTACCCATGTATCGGTATACCAAGAGGCCTAATGTTCTGCTAGATTTTACCCATGTGTCGGTAAACATAGAGGCCAAATTGTCCGCTAGATATAGATTTTACCCACGTATCGGTATACCTAGAGGCCAAATTGTCCGCTAGATTTTACCCATGTATCGGTATACCTAGTGGACAAATTGTCCGCTAGATTTTACCCATGTATCGGTACTACTTAAGATGCCAAATTGTCCGCTACATTTTACCCATGTATCGGTATACCTAGAGGCCAAATTGTCCGCTAGATTTTACACATGTATCGGTATACCTAGAGGCCAAATTGTCCGCTAAATTTTACCCATGTATCGGTATACCTAGAGGCCAAATTGTCCGCCAGATTTTACCCATGTATCGGTATACCTAGAGGCCAAATTGTCCGCTAGATTTTACCCATGTATCGGTATACCTAGAGGCCAAATTATCCGCTAGATTTTACCCATGTATCGGTATACCCAGAGGCCAAATTGTCCGCTAGATTTTACCCATGTATCGGTATACCTAGAGGTCAAATTGTCCGCTTGATTTTACCCATGTATCGGTATACCTGTAGAGGCCAAATTGTCGGCTAGATTTTACCCCGGGTATTTTACCCATGTATCGGTATACCAAGAGGCCATATAGTCCGCTAGATTTTACCCATGTATCGGTATACCCAGAGGCCAAATTGTCGGCTAAATTTACCCATGTATCGGTATACCTAGAGGCCAAATTGTCAGCTAGATTTTACCCATGTATCGGTATACCTATAGGCCAAATTGTCCGCCAGATTTTACCCATGTATAGGTATACCTAGAGGCCAAATTGTAAGCTAGATTTTACCCATGTATCGGTATACCAAGAGGCCAAATTGTTCACTAGATATTACCCATGTATCGGTATACCTATATGCCAAATCGTCCGCTAGATTTTACTCATGTATCGGTATACCTAGAGGCCAAATTGTCCGCTACCCATGTATCGGTATTCCTAGAAGCCAAATTGTCCGCTAAATTTTACCCATCTATCGGTATACCTAGAGGCCAAATCGTCCGCTAGATTTTACCCATGTATCGGTATACCAAGAGGCCAAATTGTCCGCTAGATTTTACCCATGTGTCGGTATACATAGAGGCCAAATTGTCCGCTAGGTTTTACCCATGTATCGGTTTACTTAGAGGCCAAATTGTCCGCTAGATTTTACCCATGTATCGGTATACCTAGAGGCCAAATTGTCGACTATATTTTACCCATGAATAGGTATACCAAGAGGCCCAATTGTCAGCTAGATTTTACCCATGTATCGGTATACCTAGAGGCCAAATTGTCCGCCAGATTTTACCCATGTATCGGTATACTTAGAGGCCATATTGTCCGCTAGATTTTACCCATGTATCGGTATACCTAGAGGCTAAATTGTCCGCTAGATTTGACCCGTGTATCGGTATACCTAGATGCCAAATTGCCTGTTAGATTTTACAAAAATTGCAGCTCATGTTAAAAGTAAAATAATAAAAAGGTTGACAATAATAAATATATATAGATAATTATATTTCAAGAACGGTGTGGTCAATTGTCAAAATTCAAAAAGCTCAACCACATCATGTGTTTAGTTATGTTTAATTGTGGCGTTAAAATAGCCAAACAATTAAGTTTCCGACGATACAGCTCTTTTAGGGACATCCCGTATAGGCCTGAAAAGTACTTGCAAAATCCAAAATAATTGAACGCCTTCAAACATGTCAAAAATGTAAAAATATGAAATCCCCGGATGAAATCAATAAACCATAGTTTGATACGCAAACACTTATAAACTATACGAATTATAATAAGTGTTATCAAGTTGATTAAGCAGTTCATATACCGGTATTGATTTGGTTGTACAAGTTCATGTTAACCGTCATCTCGATTATGAAAAGTCATTAATCTTATTTAGAATCTGTTTCAACAACATTTTTATTAAAACCCCTGTAACTAAATACAGGCATACCATTATGATCATAATCACTACAGAAAAATACCATACAGCTAAGATGTAAAAGCCAACCACCAAACCAACGTAGGTAGTTCTTGAATATGTTGAAGAAAGTTATGAAATATCACAGAAAGAAACTTTTGGGTGACGCATTAATTAGCTTTAACGTGAGCTATTGTAGTTTGGCAAAATAGTACATCGACCGTATATTCTCAAAACGATCTTTCTAGTCAAATGCGACAAGAAACCGAGTCAAACCCGAATAGTGTCGAATTTGACCAAAATCGAGTTACATTTGACACGATCTTGATGAAGATGCTGCAAAGAACCTAATTCATGTCAGTGTAATTGAGTGCTGTAACTTGTAAGAAAGGATTGATTGTTAGCAGGCGATTTCGCACACATGTAAAAATTCCTTAATTGAGTTCAAGTTCTTACATGATTTATTTAGTTTTCATTAGCATTGGTTAGATAACATCCAAAGATATCATTATCTGATTATCGGTGGAAATAACCGTCGCTTCACCATTTCTAGGTCTTTCCCTTTATTGGTTAGTTTGATTTAAGTAGAGGGACCAAAATCTAAAACTTACTTTAGAATTTACTTGACGAATTCAATAAAACTGAATCATAAAATAGCTCTTCAAAATTCCATATGAATCTTTTATATCAAATGAGTTTTAGTGAACTTTTTTATGCTCCACACCCGGGCACCACAACAACATTATCATTACGTTAGCTAAATTATTGAATTTATTATCAATAAATCCGCCCTGTTGAAAATTTCGACAATTCTCTATGTTGGCATGTTTAATAATACCATTATCGGTGACAACAACATGTCAGTACATCACTTCTGGCTGGTCTTATTGGTTTATTTCATGTTTAAATCGCAAAGCTAAATTTCGTTATGCACTATAGCTGGGTTTTTTCTGATCTACATCCAGCATTGATTGGAGAAGATTGTTTGATACAACCAAACGCCTATTTCCACAAAAAGCTGTGACCACTTTTATACACGGTATAAAATCATTTTGCATGTCAAAACTAATGATCATTGCCAATTTGTTGACTATAATCGCATTTGTTTTAAAGAAGCAGTCTACGATTAAAACCAAGTATTTTATCTAACTTTAATTGTTTCCAATTTGTTTTTGGCGTATACATTTTTACCTTTGTTGGAATTCCTGGCACAATATCTGACTACATCTATGGGGAAATAGAATGTATCATTACGTTTGGGTTTTGGAAAGAACCTTCTGTTAAATCATGCATGACTCAATTACAAATCTCTACATCCCTTTCTTCTTGTCTATTGATATTTTGAATAGTGTTTATCTTTCCCTAATAGATAGCGCCCTGGTCGATTCTTCCTGCATATCAATATGCTTCATTTACATTACAGTACAGAGATCGGACACTAATCCGGGACACTAATCTCTGCAATAACAAACCATAAACAATGATCACCTATACGCTGGCGAAGTTACGTAATTAATCGGATTAATTACCATAGCAATAGGTGAAAACAATTTTGAACATACCGCGCTGCACTACAAGCAGGTTACACTCATCACCTGTGTATGTCTGCAACCCAATCATAGATTGAATACAATACTGGTCTTTTGAAAGATACTAATCTTACAGGTGCAAGTAATCAGCATGATATGGTTCAATGAAGAGGTACCGCGTGAACATATCAGTGCAGCGCGGTATATTCAAAAATTGTTTTCACCTATTGCTATGGTAGTTAATCCGATTATTACGTAACTTCGCCAGCGTATATTACAGGTGATATAACAGGTCTATATTACAGGATTAGATTAGTAAACTATGATCTATTTGCAAGTATTATAATACTGATTGAGCAGGAAAGATGTGATACTATTTTTTTGTGTAGTAGTCTAGTTGCCAGCGTCAGGTATACATAGAATGGTTTTTTTATGATGATGACATGTATGATGCAAAATCATAGGTGTTGTGCGTTTGGCAATTTGGGAGGGTGGGGGTTCAAATGACCCCATAGGATTATAAAATCAAAATTTCAATTGCTCAAATACCTCTTTCAAATATATCAAATTATTAACATAAATAAACAAAAATAAATAAATAAATAAATAAATAAATAAATAAATAAACGAAAAAAAATGAACAAATTGTAGCGTAGCATTAAAATAATAAATATAACCATTGCTGGCAGGAGGACTCGAACCAACGATATTGACATTAGCAGTCTGATGCTCTACCATTGAGCTATGACAGCATGTAGTGATGAGGATCGAGTTTTTAGCTTATACAGTGTTTGTCTGTGATAATGCCGCCTCGTGAAATAAATAAATATAAAATCCCAATTTTTAATTTAAATTTATTTGATAATTTTCTAACCTATATTTTCTTTAGAGCAGGGACAAATATTGCCCTTTTATCCAATTTGACCGCTAAATAAGAATCTATATACTTCTTTTATTACGAATTTAATTCCGCGATTTGTTCCATTAAGCAATATCAAAGATTAATGTCAAGCATCTCACAACAGATATTTAGTTGGCTTAGTGGTTTTGCACAGTGCTTTTTTACCGGGAGGTACCGAGATCGATTCCCACCTCTGCCTGCAATTTTTTAAAGACTGGGAAATAATAACCTGACAATCGCCGCTGACATTCGTACTGCAGAAGCGGAGTTATAACTTTTTAAAATTTGCTCCTTCCGTAAAAGGGTACATTATTTTGGCACTTTTTCTTTTTTTTCCACATTGCTGGTATTAATATCACATGGTCATAATTGGCGGTCACTTCAAATCACCCCCAACTGAACGAGGTTCAGGAAAGTCCTCTCATTGTCAATTGTTGGTTAGCCCACCACTTGAACAGGATTTAGCCAAAGCAAACAAAGACTTAAGCTTTTTACTAATGCTATACATAAGTATAAGCTTATTATCCTCTTCAACAATAGGATTAAAGAGTGGTGCTTGACTGGAATTACGTGCTAGTGTCATTGGTTAATGTTAAAAGGCAATAAGGTGTGTAATTGCAATATTTCCTCTGAATAGGAAAGACTCTCTACATCGAACCATGGATGCTGAAGGTTCGCAATACTGTTATTAGCTGCTATTTAGGGGAAGGTATCTTCCAACCCCAATTTCAAATGTGGTATCGCATGTTGGTAGTTATAGCTACGTTATCGGTAATCTACTGCTAATTGCAATAAGTGTAGACGGGATAATTTTTTGTTTCTTTGAATTACTTTGAAGTACGTCAAATTTCAAACAACAGTCGCTGTGAATATTGTTGGATTCGTCCGTCAATTTAACCCGCTTCTGGTTTTATCGGCTAACGATTACACAAACAAACTACCAAGTGGCTCGGGCTAATTGTAATAGTGAGATGATTCGTTAACACTGACCATTAACGTTGCGCTCACTTTAGCCAACAACTCTCAAACTTCTGCGATTTCCAGCTGATGTTTTTTTGCAGCCTTGACTGGTCATATCTGCAAAAGTTTTATCAAATGAGCCCTAGATTTATCTAAATTATATCCAAAAGATGTGGCTTTCACATAATGTAAATAACGAATGGTGGTTGGAAACACATTTTAAAATATCACCACATTTGTTAGAACACGCTTTTTATGGGACATATTACAATCTATCAGTATCGAATTTTCATTGCGGACACATTTTAAAATACTAACAAATTGGTTTCTTTCAGAACGGTAGGCCTATATTAAAAATTTACCTCCCACTTTAACTTGCAAAACGTGTTTTAAATTTCGTAAGAAATTATTTCTTACATACTCTCACAAAACAGGATTTTAATTTTGGTTTTGGGCATACATTAGGGACCGTTCACAAACACTTGTCATGGGGGCCTGATGCAAAAAGGGCCCTTAAATTTTTGACCCTCCTAAGGGGGGCCTGAAAAAATGACCACAAATTTTCCTGGGAAAATTGAGTTTATATACTTTTCTATGGGGTTGATCCATAATTTTCATGTCAAAAGGGGCCCTGAAATTTTGAGATCTCAAAAGGAGGCCCGAAAATGAAATTTGTTTGCATCAGCCCCCCTAACAAGTGTTTGTGAACGGTCCCTTATTAGTTTTGACCCGCCTCAACGCAGGTAGGGCATCAGTTGAAAACTTCCTATGGCAGCAATTATCTGCGGATACGTTTTTAATTGTCACTCATACATGACAATGTTTAGCACAAAAAAAGAGCCAAGCTCTAACAGCTTTATCTGTAGGGTAACAATTGCAAAATTATAATTAATTTTATAGCTACCTAAAGATGTGCTCTGAACTGGACTTAAATTCAGATAATATAAAACAAAACATTCGTGGCAAATTTGTACTTGCTTTTTATTTAGAAAGGAATTAAACTCTAAACTTTATCTCCAGTGTAAAAAGTTAATTTTGTACGCGCTTTCTCAAAGGTACCGTAACGGTTCCCAAACTTTGGGCTCTATGAAAGGAGGTTTTCAAGAAAAGGAATTCTGAAGTGGTGAGTGCGATCAGATTCCGAAGCGCGACATTTTTTTACATACATGAAAGTGACCGTAAGAAAGGCTCTACTAAGCATTACTAAAAATACCGAAAGTTATTATAAGCACAGATTTTTAATTTTCACTGCACTGATTTTTGGGGCGCCGGTATTGTCTTGAATTTCAAATTGCTGCAATTTTGGGTCTTGCTCGATTTACTTTGCGTTTGTTTTGTTTAAAAGTAGGTGCTTCGAATAAATAACACAATTGACTTAGTTTTGATTTTATCATTGTTTACTAATATGCATTGAATTAATGAAATGCATTTTCCCATGCTAGAAACACGCAAACTGCCATTGTTGTTGTAATGTACGCTAAGCGAACGGTGCAATGGTGATGAGTTCAGGTTAAAAGTATGGCTACTAGATAAACGTCTTAGACCTGTTATAAACACGTTTTGGTGTTATTCCAAACGTTTTAATAACATTCAAATGTCGGCTTATATAAAGATCATAATAACATTAATTGTTTTAAACGTTTTATATCAAAAAAAACCACTACAACAACATAATGTCAGAATGTTATTATAAAATATTTTTGCAAAATATTTTGTGAACTCTTTAATAACATTATTTAAAACTGTTTTTCATCTAGTTTTCAAAAATGTTTTTGGAACGTTATTAACACGTTTTACACCCCATTCTTAAACACTTGAGAATCTTCTTGCAATCTTATTGGTTCTTACCTGTGTGATATGACACACACACCTTACTCGTATGCGCTATTTGAACCAATCGGAGGTGCATAGCAACAACGGGACTGATCGATTCTAAGCCCTAGGTAATTCGTTGTAAAATGTAGGATTTAATTTGATAAAAATCTGGTATGATTAATTTATTTGAATCGAAGTGTTTAAGAATGAGAATAAAGGCGTTGTTTTTAGCTGCTGCCATGCATCTATCGTCTCACATCATTATTTTTGGCGTAAAACAACTCGGCTTCCCTCGTTGTTTTACTTAAAATAATGATGTCGCCCGTGTTATACATGATATGAAACGATAGATGCACTCCAGCAGCTAAAAACAAAATACCTTTATTCTCTAATTCTAAAACGGAGTGTTCCCTGTCAACTTTCCCTATCGATCATAATTATCATTTTATATATCTAGTCACGACACTAATGTGAATGTTACATCAATATGTCGCGTTTGACAAGTTTGACGGACACAAATTTAGAAGATGAAAACCATTAACCATGAATGTGCATTACTATTTTCCTCAATCTGTCAAACATTGTGAAAAGAAGGGGAATTTATCAAATGATGTACGAGGATGCGATGCGCACTTCAATAACACGTTGAATTTTGTGGGTTTTTTTACGTTAAGGGGTCAAATGAAGTTAATTAGTTTCAGAAGCACTGAAAGGACCTTTCGGACTAAAATAAGGTTGTCATATTTTTCACTCGCATACTACTTTTTTGTCTTATACTCCGGTCACTGCATCAACTATTACACCACATTAACATGTATTGTTTATTTAACTAATTTGTCAACATTAGCATGTATTCAGTGTTCAAAGGGTGACTGTTTTTATGGAGAAATGGGAGAAAATCTACTTTAAAGTTATAATGTTGAAATATGAATATTAATTTACATTAAAAAAGCATTTGGATGTCTTGAAGGCTTACATTTATTCAACTAACTACAAACATTAATTATGAACCCTGCTCAGACCCTGGAGAGGGTTTGTCTGATATTGGGTCACTCATACAGGAGTGCTAAATATTTAGGCCCATGTTGAACGTAAGTGTCCTACAAAATTGTAAATTTATTTTGATTGTTCTAAGAATGCACTTCAAATTGCGCTGCATCAGGTGAAATTGCCCCACACTTTCAAAATGGGGTGCACCATAAGGTTAAAAAAATAAATGAAACACTGAAATTGCACCTACCCTTCTTAATTGTAATTCTTAATGACAATATCCTCTCGCAAAATTTCCAACCAGCCTGCCAAAATCGCTTGCCCCTTCCCCTCTCCCCCCCGGCCCACCATCGGTCTGCCAAAAACTCTTTGCCCCCCCCCCCCTTGCACATGCCATTTTTGTTGGGATCCCAATTTGCAAACCTAAAATGGCCTAATTAATTATATTGCAAGAGCAGTGAGCAAGAAAACTTGCATATTTAAGCATTTTCGTACTGTTTTCCCAAGCCTTTTAGGGTGTTTTATTTAAAAAGCGCTGCATTAATGTGTGCTCAAAATCGCTTGCCCATCCCCTCGGCTCCCCTTCCCCATCTCCCCAAAGAAGAAGTAAAAAAAAAGAGGAGATCCTGTAAGAAAAAGGCACAATCAAGAAGCGATTAAAATGCTAAAATCCCTTTATAGACACAATTAAGAAGTGATCAAAATGATAAAATCCCTTTTATATTTGATACGGAAATCGAAAAGGAAATTATGTGTTTTATCAAACTTGAGCAGGCCAAAAATAATATGAAACAGATTTGGAAAACAAAGCTGTGGAAAACAATAATAGTATTTGGTCGTAGCAAAAAAAACCCAAATAACGCAAAATAAATCGAGAACTGACAATGACAGTGTGAAATCTAGTTTGAAATCTTATGAAACATAAGAACTTCAAAAATCAGCAATATTTTGATTTCATTGAAAATCTAATATCTATCGGCGAGCCAGTTGTTGAAATGGAAATATAATTGAAAGAAAGGTCATGATAATATTAGCAACTTTATTATACAGGGCCCAAAATCAATATCCGGAGCTTTTCAAATCTCTTCTGTATTCTTCTGTTGCATTGTAATTGTCATGGTCACGTTTTCCAAAATCGCTTATTGTTGCTTCTTATGCATTTAATATAATGTTCCTTTGTAGGAGATAGGTTAATGCAGAAAAGCTTCTCTTATCTTCTCTGGTTTAATAATATAATGTAGTTTGCTTCACGAGTCCAATAAGAAATAATCAACGAAATGTGGTTGGTTGTGTGGGTGTGGTGTATACGTGTGTGATTTTTTTACAACCGAATTAATTATTCCTAATAAATACACAACAACTGGGCCAGTGGCGTAACTCCTATGGGCTCTGGGGGCCGCGCCCCCGGGCACCCGGGCTAAGGGGCACCCTGGCCAGGCCTGGATACACATGCATTTCGACACGATAATGCTTTGTTATAGGAACGAAGTGGACACCTTTACCTACCATGGAGAGAATTAATCTTCATTTGGTGCCCCCTCAACACAAAATTTTCGCGCGCTTCGCGCGCAGTGCACCTTAACTTGTCATTTGAAAGACCGAAATTCAACTTGATTATACCAAATTAGTGGTATTTAAGCCTGACATTGTTTTAGGAAGAAGGGGTATTTTGTACACTTGCTCCCGGGCGCCACAACCTCTAGCTACGTCACTGCAGCTAGTGATAAATCTTGAAAAGTAAAGCCATTGGAGAAGATGAAAACATTTTTTGTTTACATGAAGTTCATTGAAAGATGAAATTAA
Source organism: Amphiura filiformis (assembly GCF_039555335.1). Classification (NCBI taxonomy): domain Eukaryota; kingdom Metazoa; phylum Echinodermata; class Ophiuroidea; order Amphilepidida; family Amphiuridae; genus Amphiura; species Amphiura filiformis. Next base: position 58,527,915 of record NC_092644.1, on the reverse strand, counting down.
TTTGATCGGAAACACTATTTTTTTAAAAGTTATTCGGTAGGTATATATGGCTTTCAATCAATGGCATAGCAAGCTTTCTTGGTCGGGGGGGGGGGGGTAATATTTGAGGGCAAAAACGAAAGCAATTTTGCGCTTGCATAATTTTGACCCGGTTTTCAGAGGGAATTATACATATACCGGTTTTCTTAGAGAGTGTATGTACATTTAAGTCTTTGATCTTCCCCAAAAGGCTTTATTGAGACAATGTGCGGGCGTAGCGAGCAAAATGTTTGTATTTTACGCTATTTGGGCCCATGATCTGGGTGGAAAGGGCTTATACTTTGATCAGCTCCTTATAACATCGCGGATTAATATCAAAATATTTTACTTTGAGAATTGTTTTGTCACACCTCTCCAGAAGCATCACAAATTACTAATGCAAGTCCTATACTTTGTCTACTTTCTTTAACACACAAAATATAGGCCGGACAGGTCAAATAATGGCTCTCTTAACGTGGGTCTACTTTTGGCGTAGTGGTAAAAGCCTAACATTTCCCGCCTATTACGAGCTGATCAAAGAATAGGGACATTGTGCGCGCGAGCAGCGCGCAAATCTTTGTATTTTGCACTATTTTGGCCCATGATCGGGATGAATTTTGGTGGAAAACGGGCTTCTTGTCCCTTTTCTTTTCCTTTGCGTTCCCGATTTACTCTTTCAATTTTTGTCGGAAGAGCACTTTTCTCTTTAATTTTTTTGTCCGGGTGGGGGGGCTTTGCACCATGCACACCATTGGTTAGGGGCACCGATCTATTTTCGCCCCGGGCACCCTGAACCAAAGTTACGCCACTGAACTGGGCAACTTTTTCATCGTAAACATGGTAAAACCATTCTTTTTGAAAATCGTAACTGTTGGCATGTTTAATCAAAATATTATCCGTGAAATTCAATCAATTCACAATTTGTAAAATATTTTGATTTCAGTGGTATCGATCCTTGCTATATTCGTGACAAAGGTCATTTCCTTCCTTCCTGTTATAATTCTAGCTTTTGTTCAAAATTCTTTTTTCAATTACCCAATGGAAATGTCGTTTTTAATATTAGAATTGTGCTATATTTGATACTACTCCATATTCCAGAAAAATACAGAACTAATTTTTGGGGATTAAAAAAACATTATCCTGTTTTGCCAAATGAAACATAGCTAAATCCTAATCCTTTAGTTAGACCTAACTAGCAATAAAAGTCAAATTTTAATATTTGGCCAATTTGTGGAAATAAGGGCCAAAAACATGCGTTTTTAGGGTGTTTTTCGTATGCTGTGACAATCAAGCCCAAAGACTTGTACAAAGACTAATTTCAGTTTACGCATTCTAATTTTTGGAAAAGACATATTATCATTCTTATAACCAACCATTTAATTAAAGCAACACAAAAAAGTGAAAAGTAGAGCACAAAATCGGCAGATACTCAATATTTTGAATGCTTAGACTTGTTCTAAGTCTGTGATTTTTGTGACTCGATTGTCAGAAAACATGCCGAAAATGCATGTTTTTGGCTCTTTTTTCCAAGAAATTAGTAAAATTATGAATTTTTTCTTTTATCTCCAGTTAGGACTAAATGAATGATTAGGATTGTGCGGTTTCATTTGGCAAAACAGGATAATATTTTTTAATCTTTTAAAAAAAAAGTAGTTCTGTATTTTCCTGGAATGGGGAGTAGTGTCAGTTATGAAGAACAACATATTTTCTTGTCCAATAGTTCTATCATTTTTAAATTATGTAATGTGCAATCGTTATTTATTTACATCAATACATACTTTAATAAGTTCTATTTATTTTCTAAATTGTAAATGTGAATCGTGCACCTATTGGAAAACATAATTCGACTGCACAGTGCCAGAAGTGGTTAAATGCAATAGCTGCCATGTGTAGCTGCCATGGGTGGATGAGTAAAATATACTGTTGCCAAATGTTCACAGGGCAACTATTGTACTTAACCACTTCTGGCACTGAGCAGTCAAATTGTTTAGTTTTTGAACCCACATATAATGCGGGGCTTAATGCGGCCCATGCATGATCAATGTTATTGATCAATATTGCGGACCCTAGATGCAGGAGTGGATACAAAATCTACCATTGTGTGTGTACAATGGTAGATTTTGTATCCACTCTTGTATCTTTGATATTGATCAATAAGTTGAACGTGTATGGGCCGCATTATGTAATCATCCAGACGGTTGCCTGTCTGTTTGGTTGGTTGCCTGTCTGCCTGGTTGTTTGTTGGTGTGTCTGGGCTTAAGCAAATTCATTAATCCACTGAGCAGCTTGAACACAATAACCCATCAACTTCAAACTTGGTATTGTAATAGTATATGGTGGCCTGATGTGCTGCATAGTTTTGTGTCATGTTACTTGCATATTTCTGAATATAAATGAGCTGATTTGCATATTATTTGTATTTACAAACCTTTGTTATTTACACACCTTTGTGTGGGGGGCCACCTTAATTACAAACTGCGTAATTCTAGTTAAATAATGGGCTCTTTTCCCAAGTCTAAAGATACTTTTTGTGTGCAGTTTATTTCTCACAAGGGAGCTATGGCTGTATTTAATAACATTTTTAAGTGCAAAACTTCCCTTAAGGAGGGTCAAAGGAATGGTATGGGTTGTTCTATGAAGATGACAAGGCTTGACATTTACTATGGGAGGGGAAAATGTCCAAAACTTTTGTTTTCATATATTTGGCCTTAACTCAAGAGCTGAAAGACCCATAAATATAAGTGCAATTATTGGCTTTCTTGACTCATTTCCTATTAGATCAACATAGCTGACATTTCTGCCAGCCACTAGGAGTTTTTTAACATCCCTGCTTAGGGCAAGGTTGAGGGTAGGAGCCCTATTTTTCCAGTTTTAGTCATATAACTAAAAATTGTACTGCACTACTTAATATTAGTACATTGATATTATACGAAATGAGTCAGGGAAGCCAATAATCACATTGAAAACAAAAGCTTTGGACATTTTCCCCCTCCCAAGAAAAATCATCCATGGGGTGGAAATGACACCACAAGCATTAGGATCTCCTTTAAAGAACCCATATCATTTCTCTTGTGTGTCAGCTTTATTTGTCTCAATATTTGAGTGCAAACGCTGTAAGGTCATGCTCCCCTCTGACCCACCTCACCTCTCCATAATAAATCAAAAATTTGTTGTGGTCAAAAGTGCATAATACCAATTCATAACTTCATTAATAAACGCGATGCGTGCGAGCCAATCACAGTTATTTGTGAAAACGCGAACACAAATCGAGGTCATTAATATCTCACAATTGACCACAAAATGTGTAATAGTTCAAAAGCGCATATTAGTGACCTCCGCGAGCGTGCATCGAACAAACTGCACGCACACTGGCTGCCGTATTTGGATTGCGCGCTTCCACATTCGCACAGATTGTGATACGCACTTCTGTTATTGGTCGTCCTGTTTAAGCCTGATCGATTTTTGGAAAGGGAAGATGTAAAAATCATCTATTTTTACAAACTTTTGAGCAAATATTTTGTATTATTTTGTAAGTGAAGAGATCAAAGTGACGGTTATGAATGAGGTTAATAACTTTGCATCGGTAATATGTCGGGTATTGTGAAAAATCTAATCATTTTGCTTTGGACCTCGGTATATATTCCTCGGTTCCAAAGGCAAAATGTTTAGATTTTTCACAATGCCCTCCAAATAACCGATGCGCATTTATTAACCTCTAAATAAAGTACATCCATACAAAATTTTACATGAAATGTTTATTATATAAAATAAGTTGCCAAGTTGACAAACCTGACAGATGTAAAGTCACAGAGTTACAAAATCCTGACTTCTTGATAAAATCAAGCTATCATTACATTGATGTATTTTTATATAGAATGGTGCACATGCAGCTGGGTGCAGACTTGCAGCACTTTTGGGAACTGCACTTTTGCATATTGTATGACTGATGTGCGCTTTTACAGGATTTAATTGATGCACGCATTAATAATTTGGACCTATTATGAGCTGATCATAGAATAGCTGCTTCGCATACTGTAAAAGTAGACATTTTCGCGAGGTTTTTATTTTCGTGAATTTCGCGAGTGGACATAAAATCGCGAAAATAAAAACTTGCGAAAATAACCTTTTGCATTAGGTTTCTATTGTATCAATATCCAAACCGTGAAATTTAATTCTTGCGCAATTGACAAAATCTTCAAAATCACGAAAATATCTTCTCGCAAAAATATTGACTTTTACAGTATTGATCAATTGGCATTATTAAGTCAAATTTAAATTTTTGGTCAATTTTTGGAAAAAAGGGCCAAAAACACATTTTAGGGTGTTTTTGGTATGCTATGATAATCAAGCTGAAAGACTTTTTCAAAGACTAATTTCAAGTTATGCATTCTAATTTTTGGAAAAAATATTTTCTAATCTTTTTCATAACCAATTAATTATTCAAAAATAACATCAAACATTATAATTTTGAGCTAACTCTAAGCCTATACTCAAGATTTTGAATGCTTAGACTTGTGCAAAGTCTTTGAATTTTGTTGTAAGAAAACAAGCAAAATTGCCTGGTTTTTGACCTCTCAAATTGTAAAAATATTCAGATTTGACTTTTACTGCCAGTTAGAACAAACTAAAGGATTAGGATTTAGACGTTTCATTTGGCAAAACAGGACAACATAGTTTTAATCCCCAAAATATAGTGCAGTATTTTTCTAGAATAGGGAGCAGGTCAATTGAATTACAACATGATACTTTCTTAGTAAAGCAGGAGCTGCTACAGCAAATGGGCTATTTCATTTGAAATCCATACACCCCCTATGGAAGACATGAACCCACACAGAGGATATAGATTTCAAATGGACTCGCCTATGCAGATAACCCCAATTTCAAATGGAGTTGCCCATTCAGGCATTTTAACCAATCAAAAGAAAGAATTTGCCTCATACAAATCAGTCTACACTGACCTTGGAGGACCTCTAGCCCTGGTTATATCATATCATATCTATAAACCTTCAAATTTATTTCCAGCTAGTATTTTCCAGCATTTTCTGAATTTCATATATAACCCCTAAAATGTTTGATTTTAGTGTCCTTGATGCCCCACTTGACCCTTCCCATTATTTCCCAAGTATTTTGACCAACTTTGGTAATGATCTAAATATTACTTCTAGGGGTACAAATTGCATTTTAGTTTCTGTACATACCTTATTCTACCCCACAATGACCCTTGACGCAACATCTTTCACATCACTGTAAGTCCCCTACCCAATGATCATTGTTCCCAGGTTTGAGTTCACTAGTGGTAAAACTTTTGGAATGTCATCTATTTTACTCAAACTTTAACCACATTAGCACATACACATAACCCTACACATACTGACGAGTGACAGAAATGATAACTGCATAGTCACTTAAGGTACGTTCATTCTACGCCGCAATTGCTCTGCGGTGCGGTGCCCATATAATGATTACTTTTTGCTGCAACTCAACACAAGTCATTGCATTTCCAAGTTAAAATGTATTTAACTTTTATTGCGATACTGTAATGCAGTATTTTGTAGTATGATGCAGTGTGGCAATGCACCGCACCACAAAGCAATTGCGGCAAAGTATGAGCGGACCTATAGTCATAACTGGACACTTGCTTTTCCAATATACATGTATCTATGTAAACCCACCAGGGGTCCATTTTACTCAACTTTAAACCCTTTGTAACCCAAGGAGCCATTTGTAAATTTATGAATATCCAATACTAGACATAACTTTACGAAGGATCCCTGTAGTAAATTACTGTTACTTACAGGGTACCTTTCGTAAGTAAGCATGGAACTACAAAGCATTTTGAGACTTACGAAGCTTCGTAAAGTTTAGTGAAATGGACACTAGGACTATACTTTGTTTGGCTTATACTTAGCAGACTCATAATGTTGTGGATTGATATAGAATCATTGGTATGGTGCACACACAGTTCGACGCAGAACCAATGCTAGGAGTTAATGTGTGACTGCTGCCTGCTATTTACGCAATGTGCGCAGTAACATAATTACATAAACCTAATAAGTTTTATCATTTGTATGCCAAACAAAGTATAACCAGCTGCATACAGCTACTAAATCTGTGGGATAAATAGTTGTACATGGCTACATAATACTTCGATGAAAAGGGGATACGGCTACCAGTAACACGCCATTGAAAACATTTGTCAAATGATCAAATTGTCAATAATTACCACCTCCCATACATAACAGTATAAAGTCTTCATGTCTCAGTCTTGGCAATTGCAAAGGCTGACCCGACTGGCTCACTTGAGATTGATGGCATTTGGATCAACAATTCAAGATTTCTTATTGATAATTTCAAATAATGGACAGAACATGCATTGTGACATTATTTTAAACAGACTTCTAAATAAAGCAAATATCTTTCTGCATCTTAAAGAGGAAGCCCCACCCGAGCAGTTCTTCTGGGGTGAACCAAACCTGGCTGATTATCAAATTAATCAGTGCATGGCTCGAAAAAATTGAGTAATTTGGGAAGCTCATTCCCAGGAAATGTTTTGGTGGGAAATTCTGGTATTTTGAGGAGATAGTGTCTTTTTTGTATATAAAAATGGTATAAATTGTGGGAAATTTAGCTTGCTTTCCTGGAAATAAACATTTTTTCAAGCCCTGAATCAGTGACAAGGTTATCTCTGAATATGAGTAATCACTGCAATAATATTAATAAAACATCATTACGCACCTGTCAAATTCAGAGATGACCTTGTCACTGATTAATTTAATAACCAGGCAGGCTTGGTTAACCCCAGAAGAACTGCTCTGACAGGGCTTCCTCTTTAAAGCCATTGCAATGAGTAAAGATTGTCTTCCAAAATGTCACCAAAATCCAGCAAGGCTTGTTTTAGAGCAGTTTCAGCCCTCCACACAAGATACACATTAGCCAGTCGGGTTATATTAGTCTCTTGCTGACTCTGAACAGCTGGCTGGTAGTTCTGTATTACTTGGGCTCATCAAGCCCACCTGGACCACCCGGACCACCTAGATCTCCTAGCCCACCAGGCCCACCTGGACCACCTAGACCTCCTAACCCACCCAGCCCACCTGGACCACCTAGCCCTCCTAGCCCACCTAACCCACCCAGCCCACCTAGCCCACCTGGACCACCCAGCCCACCCATCCCACCTGGACCACCCAGCCCACCTGGGCCACCCATCCCACCAAGACCACCCATCATCTCACCTAGACCACCCATCCCACCTGGACCACCCATCCCACCTGGGCCACCCATCCCACCTAGACCACCCATCATCCCACCTAGACCACCCATCCCACCCATCCCACCTAGTCCTCCTAACCCGTCTGCTCCTGCTGCTCCTTTTTTATCCTGTGACTCTGTCCAGGCTTTGGCGATGTTCCTCTTCATGTCGTCATCTCCCTCATCATACATGTTCTTCATCATTTTCATCATAGAATCCCCGGGGTCACCTTTGTCGTCATATTTTGGGGCCCTGAAATATTAAAAATAACATCCATGATGCATGGGAATCAGACAAAAATGATGGTCCATCATATGGGAATAAGGAAACCTACATAACCTGCATGGCCAACGTGTTGGGTCAAGACCCAGGCATAAATGGTGAGCTGTTAGGGGGTAATCATATACTGTGCACTGTTATGTGATGGTATGATCGTATCATGGCTGCCAACTGATATAACATAGACTGCTGCCCTCATTCATCAACTATCTGGGTTGATGACTGAGAAAACTAAGTGGAAAAATTGACAGACTTTGGACTGCACAGTTGTGTCCAAATTGACCTTTTGACAGAGTTTGTTGTTTTTAGAACTTCAGAGCACGATCTTGTCACAACGGCGCGGTATGGCACATAACCAAAGTCACAAGAGAATATTTTCATAAGTCCGACACGCTATGAACCAAAAGTTATTCAATCGTCACTATGAAGCACCACAAAAGTACATGCACAGTGTAAACGACTGATTGAGTTCCACATATAATCAGTCCAAGAGAACGCCACATATGGATCAGGAGTATTACATAATAATACCCTGCTATGACAATAGCTGCACTAGGTTAATCGTATAATCTCCTTATGTGGTTAGCATGGCTGGGCCAGGAAATCCACAAGGTCAGCCAATGTATGTACATGTATTCGGTACATGTGCCATATCTTTTACAATGGGTGATAAATTTCTGGTTTGTTTTATTTCAAAACGCAACATTCGATATTCTAAAGCTTGGTCCAAATCCAAGAGAAGAACCAACTCTAGTAATTTATGTGGTTTCAAATTATATCAGACGTTGCCTTTTTGATAGAAATGGTGTTTGTTGATGTGCACAGTTTCCCATTAGATCATAACATGCTGTTGTACATCCAAGGTCAAAGGTCTTTTAATCCATATTTGGCGTTGTTCTGGGACTGATAATAGTGGCAGCAAAATTAATGTAAAGCGCTCTGATAAATGATATAAATGTATTTATTTTATGATTGACACACAAACATGCATGGCGAAAGTGAAACTCTTTCATATACCATAAAGATGAATCGCCTAATGGCACTATGATCTTCCTTGACATAACTGGAATTTAAAGCATAAACTAAAAGTTCCCTGCCATAAAATCGCACCAGCAACTTTATTTGTACGTGAAATTTACCCTAAGGCAAAGGAGCCAAGTGCGCCATTAGGCAAATCTTTACCTTAATCTCTTTATTATAAACACCATACTTACTTTCCTTCCTTGCTCTTTTGCTCTGTTTTTGTAAGATATGCCCATTGGTGTTTCTCTGCCTTTTTCAAGAAAACTACTACGCTGTCTGTTTTTACCTGGAAAGAAAATTCAACATGATTTACCTATTTACCTATTTTCTGATTAAAATACGAGTCAAATGGGTTATTTTAATTGTGAATAGAGTCAAGATAAAAGCGCCACCCAACGATATGAGCATACCTTGGTTAGCTGACATATTCTAACTTCAGCAGAATAAATGTAAAGCACTTTGATACATGCGAAAGGCGCTGCATAAATGCTAACGATTTTTTTTTATGTGCTGGGGCAAAAAATCCTTATTAATTGTCTAAGAATTCAGATTGTTTTGACAATGCTTCTTGAAAATGTTATTCCAGAGAAAAAAACAATGCCACTTTCTTACCTTATAGTGACTTCCATCTGGTAGGATTGATTTGACGAGATTTTTACGAGCTAACTGGTGATTAGCCTTCTTCAAAGATTTAACATCAAGAACGAAAGAACTGAAATGAAATTGAGAGAATAGAGACAAGTGAAAACCTGCATAAAAAACTAAATAAACGCATTCCAAAAAAGATAAAGTCCCCACTTTATTAGGTCGTCATAACTCTACACATAAAATAAAAAAATAAAACTGATACAAATTTTGTTAGCTGCAGTGTGGTACAAAATTTGTGTACAAACAAATCCAAATGCTCAAGAAATTAATGAGTGAATGAAAAGTTGCAAATTCAAACAATTACACAGTGTGAAATTGCATTACCTAACATGTTCCATTCAACTGAAGTCAGTGGCTCACAGCACTTGCCATCAATTGGCTGACCATGGTCTATTCAATCTGCAGAGCATTTTGTATGGTTGATACCCAACCCATTCAAACCTACCCTTTTACACAGTAAATTGCACTGCAACTTTTTTAATCGCCACCACTGCCACTTTTTGATAATTTTGTTAATTAATCATTCTTTCCTATAAACAGCCCTAGAGCTAACAAACCTTTAAATTTAGCAGATAGGCGAGGTCTGCTTGTTTTCTGTTGACAAGGGGCAGTCTACAGTGAACGGCTCTTTTCAGAGCCACCAAACCTTTCAATTTAGCAGATAGGCGAGGTCTGCTTGTTTCTGTAGACAAGGGGCAGTCTTCCGTGAACGGCTCTTTTCAGAGCCACCAAACCTTCAAAATCAGCAGATAGGTGAGGTCTGCTTGTTTCTGTAGACAAGGGGCAGTCTTCAGTGAACGGCTCTTTTCAGAGCCACCAAAATCTTTATATTGAAACGGGACCCCATAGGCGTAGGCCTAATACCCTGAGATCCCATCTATTTGCATGTTAAAGCACGGTTAAGCTTAAGCGTTTCTTCATCTCGCAAAATTTACGCCCAAATTTTCAGACTAGCGATGGTGATAGTCCTTTTACCTTTTATATTTAAATCACCACTTTTAGACTTGTTTTATTCACAGGAAGCGCCAAAATTCATCATCCGCACCTCGAAATGGCGCGTTTGCTCGTGTGCGATTAAGGAATTCCCCATTTTTGCTTGTCCATATCTCAGGGCCGTTTCATGCTCAATTCTCGTTTTTATATGCTAATTTTTATATTCATACCTTTATTGAAATGTATAGCATCTCATGAAATGCCTCTGAAAGGATATTGTTTTGTGAATTTCAGGAGATTTGCGATACTAAAATTCATGTCTCACTTTTACGAGTCGCCATTTTGGATATTTACTTTCGGCGAAATTCCTTTGCACTCGGCTGTGAGATTTCTCAAAATTACTTATTTCTGATATAATAGTTTTTCCTGTTCCGAAAAGTACCTTCAGAGTCGAGATATTTTACCAGTAATAAAATTCACTTATTTTAATACTTGCAACTTCACGCATTATTGTTTTATCGTTCATGATAACCTCTAAAATCCGGTGTTTCTAAGATAGGATTTTTTGATTATAGAAACGTGCGTGAGAACAACAAAAACATAAACAAATTAATTATTCTAATTATTCATGGATTTTGCAATCTTGGCGACGTTAACTTTAGCGTAATTAATAAATGAAATGATTGGATAACATCAATTACGCAATTAATTAAAAGATTGAAGTTATCCAATTAAATTAATAAAACCAATAAAATGCATATTCATGAGGATATTTTACTTCTAAAATCGCAATTTGTTTTGAGAAGTTCCAAAGAAGTTTTTACTTCACTTGTCATCCTGATATCGTATAGAGAAGCCGTTTTTAATATATCTTATATAAATCAACTCCAAGAAATCAAGGCTCAGCCCGTCGAGAGAATCCTTCGATTCCAATGTGAGTTTTAGAAATGATATAGCTTTATAAATATTCAGGAGGGATTTCCTCCTGAATAAGGAAGTCTTGGCGTGGCCTCCACTCCGTTAGACTTTTAACAAGTCTATACCATGTAGGTCTTTTATTTTATGTTGACTCGTTAATTTATCTGGAAAGGTTAGATTTTATCGTTTATCGATTGACGATTGCTGTTTTTATACAGATCATATTACTAGCATAGTGCACTCAGCTTTTAGGAATAAGCGTCAAGATAATTTTATGCTTGTTCTGCCGAATTCTGTGCTCGTAGGATTTGTGACTCTCGTGTAGCAATTGGTCAACCCTTTTTCAGATAAATTGCGAGTCATCATCAGACCTAAAAACTTTATTACTTTTCATATTTTATCAATCCTTATTCTAGTCAGCGTTTAATAATTGTCACATGGTTTCATGCTTAATTTCTAATTCATTTTATGTGCTCGTACGCGGCGATAGAGTCCGCGTCGGTCACGAACTTGGGAACAGTCTACGAGTATTTTATAAACACGCGTGCGTGGAGATGTAAACATTAACGCTATTGTTATTGTTTACATTGGTGCGTTAAGGCCGACAATGTGAAGTTATTTTTCCCTTCTAATCAAACTCTTGTGATTACTTAAATGCTGGCTAGAGAATAACTTTCCGGTTGATAGAACTTGATACCAATTAAATAATATTTGATTTTCCAATAATAATATTGGAAAATGAGAACTTGTCACAAAAAGTCAATCTAGAAATTATTTATGCATGTACATATTTTTATATTATTTATGAATGCTTCTTGAAAGAGAACTTTGATCTAATGATACAAAAATCAATTTGTCTGTTTATTTATTTAGATTCTAGTCTCTGGTACGCCCAATTTCATGGCAGTAATTACCTTACTGTTACCCAGGTTACCTAAAATATTTCACTTTGCAATCTTATTTTATACTTGGTGATGTAGAGCATAGGGAAGAGATTTGAACAGAATCGGTTCTACTCTTAGTTAATTAATTATATTTATTGAACGACAAAATTGTGGCAATTTCTACTATATTATGACACTTTTATATTATCAAACTTGACGGCTAAGATATACTTTTCTGATCCGATCTCTTCTACCCTGCGCAATAAGATATTTGGGATTTATAGTCGCGCTACCAAAACTTGAGTCCAAAAATTCCATTTATATCTTTTCAGAATCAGACCCTGCCCGAATCCGTTTCAATATTAGCAGATAGGCAAGATCTGCTTGTTCTCTGTTGAAGGGGCAGTCAGTCTTCAGTGAACGACTCTTTTCAGAGTCATCAGTAGGCAAGGGGCGGTCTACATGTCTCATTCTTAGGTACTTTGTCCTGAAGAAGTCAGAGCTACTCCTGACGAAAGCTTGACAGTTCTAAACTTGTCCGACGGCGAACCCGCTAAAAACCCACTAATAGCCCTAGAGATATGTCAGTCTTTTCAGCAGTAGGTAAAGCTATGCAAGATGCCATTACCATGCCATTGCATATCCTGGTTAGCCAGGTGGAACAGTACCCTTGCACCTATCTTGCACATCAAGTGATATACATGTCCAGCATCACATACTATTAGCGTATTAACTCGCCATGGTTGCCAGCAGCCCGATGGCAACCGAGGGGACTTATTTTTGAGTGAGTTGCGTGGTGTAAGGTGGAAGATATATTGTACTTGTTGTATGCAGGTGTGGTAGAAGATGTTGCTCCTTTTGGAGAGTGTTTGGTATGCAAGGTGTAGCTAAAGTTCCATTGCATTATTTACGTGGTTCACGGAAAATGTTTTTGCTGATATAGGTTCTATATTATGAATAGGCTTTGTATTTGTATACCTTGATACAATAAAATTATGTTTTAGGCTTTCAAATAAATCATGTAGTAGAAGTTAAGTTGTATCCATGAGAATCAAATGTTTTAAAAAATAAGTTTATGTTCAAGAATAACTCAAGTCTGTGTTCAAGAATAACTCAAGCTTATAGTCAAGTACAACTCAAGCGTATAGGGAAAACAAAACAAAAATATAGATGTTTTATTGTTCATTATTAAATATTTCATGTCTTTGACATTTAAAAATGTATGCAATAAATAAAAAGAAAAATTATTTCATGTCTTTGACATCAAATGTTTTGTGTAATAAAAATTATTCATGTCTTATTGACATAAAATGTTGTGTGCAATAAAGAAAATATTAATGAATTTAATTATTGCAATTTTCAAATGCAATCTAATAATAATAATGAACAATAAATTTTAAAACTAGTGATGTATGTGTTTAAGTGAAATATAATTTATATGTAAATGTGATGTTGACTAATAAAAAAAAATGTAAAACAAAGGTTTTTGATATACAATGTACACTTGAAAGGAATTTAAAATGAACATTAATTAATTAATTAATATGTTAAAAGGTTTAAAGAAATGAAGTTGCAATATTTCAATGTGCTAAAATGTCAGTATTTTTTCTATATTTATTGAATTATCAAAAAATTTTTCAATTTATTATTCAATGTATTTTCGATATTAAATTTGTCAAATTCTTGCCTTGAAAAGTTGTATTTTTCTGATATTTCACATTTGTTTTTAAAAACAAGATCACATCCAAATTATTGGGATTATTTTATGTACCGGTAAAATTGGTATACATGATTAGTGTGATATTAAATTAACGATTTCAGAAAGTCTTTGACTTTTATATGCTCAGTATTTTATTGTCAATGTCTTCAATTTATTAACATTGACAACATTGAAATCAAAATCTTTTTAAACATTGCAGCAGCTTAAATTATTATGTAATTGGATGGATTATTGGTATGGTACAACTCATTGTACATTAGTACAACTCATTGTAATGGGGAAACAAGTTATAAAAACTGTTTTAGATTGATAAAGATTGTTAAAATTGAAAAATGTTTTTAAAAGATTTAAACATTTATAATAAAAATGAATGTATTATTGTAACTAATTTTATTTTAATTGTATTTTAAATGTATTAAGTAGAAAAGCAAAACTTTTCACTTAATGAAATTAAATCATTTAACAAAAATATAATTTTTAAAATATTTACAGCATACTGCTTGTTACATACAGCCCAATGTTATGTGAATGATGAGGACATCATCTTGGAAGGAAGGGGAGTTATGTATCAGTGCATAATGTTGATGGGGGATCCATACTTTTTTGTAGGATATTCTTGTTTGGGAAACTCCACATAAATTGCCAAGTCATTCCGATCGATTTTTATTATCAAAAGAAATTTGTTTATGAATAGGGAGATAGCAATAAAAACCAGGTGCGGGAGAAATCTTTCTCTCAGTCTCAGTCTCTCTCACTCATGGTTTCGCTCTGTACATTCGTATTATTTGTATTTATGTGGAGATGACAAAATAAATATTACTACCAAGTTCCTGTTTGTCAGAACTTTTATTAATACCAGTGGCCTACCGCATCTACCATACCCTTACAATGGTGGTAAAATCGGCCTCGTTAGACGCTGTCAGCGCCCAAATTCCCCCGCATTTTGTTTTTATATATAGCGGGCAAACGATAACCAGTCATGCTAAATCAAAGCCCTGCTGAAACTTAACAATCTTCAATGCAATGTACTTACTCTTCAGTGTATTCCACAGTGACATTTGTAGCAGGTATGGTATGTACTTCTGGCAATGTCACATATATTTTTACAAACTTTTCTGATTGATCCCATCCTATGATGAAAAATCCAGGAAATTAAAAAAACATTGTTAATTTGATGGCAAATTTAAGCACACTCTCGGGTAAACTGTATGTATTTATTTCAAGTTAAATTCATATTGCATTCATTCAAAGCTTTAGTAGTATCTCTATCCCCTGTGTCACAATTGGCTCCACAACCGACTTTCAGTAAATGCAGGTGTCCTCTTTCAGAGTACTTTTGATCAAAACTCTCAATCAAATGATTTTTAAATCATTTTATCTCAGAGTTGCTTAGCAATACACAAAGTAATAACAAATGGGCAGGGGATGAAAAATGCCAAAGGCATAAATGACATACAGTGATAAAAGCCTATACAATCATGAGAACACATCAAAGTACAAATAAAAATAATAAAATGGTTGTGCCTTTGGTTTTTATTCTGTAGAGTTACATAAATAATATCTTAACTAACACTTCTACACGATAATCATGGGGATGATGGGGTGAGAAAGTACATGGATATACATTGTAACCATTGTAAATAAATGTTCACAAATCTTAATTTGGATGTTGTTTTGAATAATAATAAAATACAACACTGCCCTCCCATATGTTCAAATGCTGTATCTACCTAATAATAATTACTACCACCAGATTGCAACATGATCTGAATCACTCAGACCAAAGTCTAAAATTTTGAAAACTGAATCTAACTTGCCCAGTGTAACTATGCTTAACGACATTAAAATCCACACATCCATGGCATACTAGGTTGTAAATGTATGAACTTCTTATATTATGTTCATTTTTGATTGTATTTTTTCTCCTTATTTTTGATCAGCTCGTAATCGACGGGCCTTATAACATCAGATTACCATCAATATATTTTATTTTGAGAATTGTCTTGTGACATCTCGCCAGAAGTATCACAAATTATTAATTCAAGCCCTATACTTTGAAAACATGAACAATATAGACCAGACAGGTCAACTATATCACTCTTAAAGTCGGTCTACTTTTCAGCATAGTGGTAAAAGCCTAACAATTCCCGCCGATTACAAGCTGATTAAACTCCGGGGGGGGGGCACTCCAACTTTGGAGGCGACTCGTATGTAGGGCTGTTTAGACCCCCTTTTTCAGTGTCGCTGTCACCCAAAGACCCCATATTTTTTCATTTGATCTGTCACCCAAAGATTTTGTTACTTATTTTGAAAAAACAAAGAAATTTGAAGCCATTTAGAACTAGAAATTCAATTTTCAAGGTTTCTGTGGCGCTCTTTCGGCTCTCACTCAAAGATTCCATTTAAAAAAATGTTCATATTCTCACCCAATGACCCCATATTTTTTACATTTTGCTCTCACCGAATGCCAAAAATCATGCTCTCACCCAATGACCCCATATTTTTTACATTTTGCTCTCACCGAATGACTCTTAGTGCGGAAGTGCCAGCCCTACAGGCTACACCTATATCCATTTCATATTGAAGTGCCCCCCCCCCGATTTAAACTATACATCTCAATTTCATCATTGCTGACTTTGGTCTGATTAGATCAGATTATGTCACTTTTGAGAGTGTACAGAATAAATCCAGTGCCAACTCACCATATGATTTAATCACTTTAGTTGCAAGTTGTGGCTGTGTTGTTGCATATTTTACTGCTGATGATGAGGCATCTGTGTTTGCTGGATCTGAATTAAGAGTTTGTTGCTGGAGTTTCATCTGTGTTATTTCTCTTTCCAGTCTTTGTTGCTCTGTCATAAGCACTTCTTTCACTTTGGGTCGATTGGTAAGGCCTAGCAATCTTTTGACTTCATCCAAATCTAGGCTAAGCTGCATAGAGAGAGAAGAATAAAAATTGAATTTCCAAAATTATACAATACAAATTATAATATGAAATATACCCAAATGGGAAAGAAATATAGTATACATTGTGGGAGTTGGATAGAAGGTCATAATCATCTAATGATGAATGCATAATAGTAAATGCGCAATGGGTTTGGGATTTTACTTTCCTACATTACTGGAACCAATGGTTTTTGGCAGTGTTCTTAGTCGGTTAATTAACCTCAATCTTACCGGTTAATTAACCGGTTAATTTACCGCATCATATTTAACCGGTGGTAAAATAGGTTAATTATGAATTTTGAATAATTCTGATGCTTTTTTAAGTTTTAACATTTTAATATTCAATGTTCACTGCAAATAGTAAAATAGTATTCTTAATTCTTCTTGATCTCTAGTCCTAGAGTGTCATGCAGCACAGCATAGACCATATATGCAGACTGTATCATGGTCTATGAGGCATGAGCATGTGCAAATCCACGGGGGTGGTTCTTTGAAAAATTTTGTATGGGGATGTGGCACACAGACTTTTAGATGCTGACTTTCTCTACAATGTATACCTACTCTTTGCTGTTATCAGTGTACCAATATTTCACAAAAAGCACCCAAATTTGCTCTAATTGGGCGCTTTTAGGGGCATTGGTCTCCACTGAAAACCCAACCATACATGTAGATAAGGGCTGTGCAATAATTATGAGCCCTGGGGGAGGGTAAAATTGGGGGGGGGGGGGGGCAAGAAATTTTTGGCGAGGGGGGGGGGGGGGGAGCATTTTTTGGCCAGCCGAGGGGGGGGGTGCGATTTTGGCACACATTCATGGGCGCCTTTTAAATAAATCGCTCTAAAAAGGCTTAGGAAAACAGTACAGAAACGCTTTTGAGTGTGGTGTGTGAGAGTGGGGTGTGATGGGGTGAGTGTGGAGATAAGCTTTTATAATTATGTGCAATATAATATATGTTTTTCTTATGCTTTTTTCTTGTAATATTGTATTTTAACTTTTATGTGTAATAATAGTAAATACTTTTTTGATGTTTTAATATTGTAAAAAATAACACAATTTGGCTATTTGCCACGATGTTATTTTGAATAAATATGAAATGAAAATGAAAAAAAAACAAGTCTTAAATCAATGAGATCCATCGGTATTTCTTTTTTGCTTTCTTTTTTTTTTTTATTGAAGAGCATTATAAAATAAAGATGGCTACAAATTTCGGATATATATAAACTCAACCCGTTTCGCCAGCTTTGCAAATCGCGAGGCGTCAAGGGAATTTTAATCCATTTTAATATTTTGGGTAAGTTGTTATGGCGGACCGAAAAAAATTGGCATGGAAAATTTATTTTGGCGCTTTTCTCAAAAAGTGCTCATTTTTGCAGAAATCTGCCATGCTAGTTGGATTCCTTGTGTCATTTCCTTTCTGAAAATGTATACTTTTAATGTACTTATAATCATTACTTTTAAACTATACAATACAAAATAATGTTTAAAATTTCTGACTTTGAGTGATCCTGCGTGCCCCCTTAATGGGCGGGAACCTGGTTTGGATACCAGAGGGAGTATGCCTGTAAGAGACACAGCCATCAGAAAGGACCAGCTCAGATCGCGCGCTAAATAAGTTTGCAGATCAGAAAAATTAGCATTTTTTTCTCAGCCTTGAAAAAAATAGACAGAGCTGGGAATCGAACCCGGGACCTCCCTGTTGTAAAACTCGGGTGCTTTACCACTGAGCTGTGAGAAGTTTGATAGTAATCCTTGATATTGCTGAATATATTAAAGCAATACTGATAGGCCTATTTATGTAATGTATGATGCTATTCAAAATTAATAGATGTTCCATAGGGGCCTATAAACTAGGAATATATGAAATGACTATCAATCAATCAATCAATCAATCAAGTTATCAACGATCAATAATAAACCGATGAATCATGGAATATTACTAATTACTTACTAATCTACCAAGTAAATAAATAAGTCAGTAAATAAACAAATAAATAAATAGGCATAGGCCTAAATAAATAAATAAATACATAATGCAGAATGCAGTTTAACAATACAACATGATGGGATTACATGGAAGTTTTGGTCCCACTCTGACCTTCGACCCTTTGTGGGAATCACAGGGGGCATAGAAAAAAATGAAACCAATCCAATTTTTATCATTTCAGGTTTAAGGATGCCAAAAACCAGTGTTCTTAATTAACCGGTTAATTATAAACGGCGGTTAATTAACGTTAATTAACCAGTAAGATTGGTTAATTATGGTTGGAAAATATATAAATCCGAGCTCGGAATTCAATATGCCATCATACTGAAGAACATTGTGCAAGTATTTAACATGAGCAGATGAAGTGTGGGTGTCCACCTTTAGCTTTAAAACATTCCATTTTAAAATTTTAAAATAAAAAAATTATTTGCATATAGGCCTACATGTAAACTTATAATGTCAGTTCACCCTGTTTTCAAGAATGGGGGTGGGGGGCTTTGGGGGGGGGCATCTAAGATATTCTTGGGTGGGGGTAGGGGCGCCAATTTTGTTTCTTGCCCCGGGCGCTACCAATCCTAGTTACGCCACTGAACGGGTGGGGGGGGCATTCTGCCTGGTTGAATGTGTACTGGGATGTGCCACTGTTTTGGGGCACCTTTTCAGCAATTTTGGTATACATATCTATGGGTTAGAACAGGGAAAATGCACGATGTGCAAAAAACGCTGTTTGCTCATTTTGGGTCATATCAATTTGTAAGCGCTCCTTAGCAATGTCATATTTCATTGAATTTACAACCGTATGACAAAACAGGCACAAATAGTAACTTTTTGCACAAGATTTGCAATTTAAAGAGAATTGGCCATTGTATGACACAAAATTTGAAAAAATAGGAGGAAATCCGCTCTTGGCACTATCAAAGGACAATATGGCCAGGGAGCTTCTTCGTTTTTACGAGAGATGCTAGGAGTTGCGGATTTCAAAAGCGTTAGTAAGAAAAACGCAACAAGCAAAAAAGGCGTCGACGAGTGCGAGGAACATTTTGCTGGCATCTCCAACAGGAAGGCACGGCTCGAGCGTTGGGAGGGCTTCAACTAGCGAATGATGACATGGAGGGGCTGGGGCCGACCTTGTGAGCGATCCCATTGCGAGTCGAGAGGAAGTCAGGAATTTTTTGGACGCGCAGGGGCATCTCAAGAGACTGTCCGACGTTTACAAGCACTTGGTAAAGAGGGACGAAAAAGCTAAAGAACTAGCGGATCTAAAATCCCAAGGTCGCAGCTCAGTAAGCTTCGTCAATCCAGCCTACGAAGGCTACAAAGAAGAACCCCTTCTACCCGTAAGCAAAGAAGATGCTGAGAAAGCTAGGAAACTGGAAGAGGAAATCAAAGAATTTGACGAGGCCATCGCTGACCAAGATGCCAAAGTCAGAAATTCACTTGCGCGTTTGCGACGGTCGATCGATCGAAAATTTCATTGAAAGCGACGATAGTTTGCGCGATCGAATCGGCACGTTATTTCGACGAGAGGGAGTCACTATCACGTCGATCATAACCGCGATCGGCATGACGATCTCCACGATCGTCGCATTGATAGTTTCAGCGACTAAAATCGACTGTTTCTGCCGCGCCAAAGCCTGTGCCTCCAAAGCCGAAGCCAGACCCCGGCCCAAAACCTAAGCCCGACCCGCCTACCCCGCCAAAGCCAAAAACTTGGACGGATTGGCTCAAGGCTCAGTTGCAAAAAATCGCATGAAAAATGGTCGTTCGAGAATTTCTGGGACAGTTGTCCCACCCTCCCCCCTGTTTCTGACAGAAAAATACCGTTTGGTGGGGGAAATGAGCATGAAATTTTCGTTTGGTTGCCTGGAAGTATGTGGTGTTTTTGACAGGAAAATCCTGTTTGGAGGAGTGGAGGGAAATGTCCTAGAATCCGCCTTTCCTATCTACTCAACACATTGTCTATGTATACCTGGTCCCATGTACCCATACCTAGTGTATGGGTACATGGTATAACCAGGCATTCAAACAGCCACGGAGAGAGCTGTCAAAGAGTGTATATTTCAAAACATGATAACTGCACCAGTTATAAAAATTCCCACACACATACCACTTTTAAAATGCACTCAAAGTCCTTATTCCATATCTGAAAAATATGATCCCCAATTTGTACTTACTTTATTGATAAAAGTCTAAATATCCACATGACAAATTCAGCTGTACATGTCCATTGTATATGTTCACAACATGACCCAAAATCATAACCTTTCAGACCTTAGACACATGCACAAGGCCTTGATAGCACTGCCATGTGCAGTCAATAGCCCAACATGCTGAACAAGAGACTGGTTGAGAGTCCATGTGTTCATTGACCTGCACATGTCAGCACATGCTTCAACTGCTGATGTGTCATATTTAGCAATGTCATGATATCAACCTCATAGTCACAGTCTCTGTTCTGTGGGGTATTGGTAGAATAACACATGTCTTTATGAAAGGTCAAAAGTTAGGGATTGTTTTGTCAGACATTTTGAGAGCTAGATTTGATCAACACCATTTGAAGTAGACTCGCTTGCCAGTCCTATATACGCCGTACCTATGTATATTGAGGACTGGCTTACGCCATTTTGGATGTCAATGGAAAATACACACTTAACGATTTGCGCCGGTTAGAAACTTGCAAAAAAATCTTTAAAATTTCATCAATGTATATAAATGTGGTACCAACTGTATTGTGCTTGATAATTTAAGACTCGGTTGAAACAAAATTAAGGATCGAAAGCATTTAAGTGTCCAAACAGGCAAAATTATCGTCAAAGTTCTGCTGAAATCGACACCCTTGCGAAGGATTCAGAATTCGAATCGGGAACGAAAATATCCGATCTATGCGATCAAAAACACAAAATTACAACTTTAAACATACTATTGGCAAAAGACATTATTACCAAACAATATAGAATAGAAAATTTGACATCATTTTCTCAAAATAATGAAAAAATTTGCTCACTAGACATCGAAAAAGTACGCAATCCAATTCCCGTTCAAACGCGTGGGAAACTGAAAGTGCATAATCGTGACTAATTTGAAGCATGTTGTAGCTTACAAGCAGGACACATAATTTCAGGATATTGACTACAAATTTGGACCAATAAATTTCCAGAGACATAATACAACCAAGGAAGCTTACTTCAAAGATGTAAAGGCCAACAGTGACATGGTAAAAGTGAAATAGTTAGGGAAGAATACCTTGGTGTACATTTGAAATGTAATTTCTGGTTTTTGTACATGGACTTCATGTCTCCCTATTCCACACATATTGTCTATGGACGGAGCAGCGCAATATATACATAATCATGCATAATCTTACATTGGCTACCTGTTAAACAACGAGTGTCTTTCAAAGTTTGTTTGATCTTGTTCAAATGCATGCATGGTCAGGCACCTCTCTACTTGAGTGATCTAGTTGATGCTTTCACTCCGGATAAAGCTGGGTTGAGATCAGCGGACAGTGGGCGCCTGCTGGAGCTTCGTACAAAAGAACCCTTTGGGAGATAGATCCTTTGAAGTTGGTGCACCTAAACTATGGAACACACTGCCTGTAGCACTAAGAACATGTGACAATATCGCAACTTTCAAATCTGGACTTAAGACCCATCTATACAATGAGGCATTCAAAGAGTGACTCTTTTAGTATTTGACTCTTTTTTCTTATGAACTGTGTCACCATGTTGATATATTTTTCTCAGATCTTTTGAACTTGTTGTGTCAAGCGCCATTGAGCGTCGAAAGGCGGATACCGGCGCTATATTAAATCGTCATTATTATTATTATAACTCGCAAACGCAAAATCGGAATTAACTGAAATTTTGGGAATAAGCTTTTTTCGTGGATATCTACTGCAAAATGTCATAAAAAGAAGATGCTAGGTCAGGATCACGAAATACTCCTTTAAATATAGTTTTATAGCCATGCCCATGATAGCTCGATGGTCAAAGATCGAAAGTACTATTATTCAGATTTCCTTTTAACCATCGCGTATACATGTGCGACGTCAAGCGTGTGCATTGGACCTTGTAGAAAATAATACGCGCTGGACGGCTAGCAGTACGCTTAATTTGTAAGGAAATCTGAATAATTATACTTTAGTCTGAGACTGAGTGAGATTGAGAATGTAGGTATCCTAGGTGAATTCAAATTTGCCATCAAACTGCATCATTTTATATATCAAAATAAAGCCATTGAGTAAACAAAGCCAACACTGAAAACCTTTTTTTCATAGCACTTTCCGCAGCAAAGTTACATCTTGTCAAAGATTGACTTTCATCAAAAAGATTCAGCTAGCAAAATTCCCCAAAACGGCATTTAGGGGTGTTTCTAGATCTTAGTCTCATGGCGATAGCAGCTTTTTTCAATGGAACTGCTATCAGAATCTCTCTAAAATTCCATGTGCGACTTGATTATCACCATAAATAATCATATATTTGGGTCAAGTGAAGTATAGAAAACATATTTATGTAGGTTTCCTTCACCAACCTATTCTCGAAAAAAATTCAAATTTCTATGTAAATATGCATTGAGTTTTTCCCCGGTCTCGGCGAATTTCGCTGACTAGCAAATGTGTTAACTAAGGTTTGCCTGGGATACCTAGAGAATGAATTAAAGTAAGCTTACAATCATGACAATTTTAGACATTTATATGCACACCATTTTTGTATATAATTGTAGCCTCTAGCCCTAGTTATATAGAGGAAAACCCTACCTGTTGCACTGATGCCATGTTGATGATGATGATAATGTGAATTCTGTATCAATTCCGTAGCACTTGTTTGCATGCAATTTTATTATTGCATGACTTTGCACACATGCTAGTTTACAGTGACCTTTGACACGTGAACGGTGTTTATCGGTGTTTGTGGATAATGAAAAAACACTGTTTATTTTAAATTGCAATATCTTTGACTTCATATCATCCATAGATTTAATTTGAAGCAGAATAACTTCAAAAATTACCAGATTTACTTTATTTATGGCATTTATTTTCACTTTTAAACTTTTTAAGTGGAATGAAATTTATTTTAAATAATTTTGGTACCATTTGGTACACTCTGCAATACAAGTTCTAGAACCACAATCACTTGGAAAATTGCCAATGACGCAGTCGACGAAAACAAGTTCTTGGAAAAGCTGGAGGAAAGCTTTACTTTCTTGCAAAATTTAGTGAAGGTTCACAAGACGCACATCCCGAAATCAATCTGTAAGTATAGATACGTAAGTTGTATGATTCAAATGTTGTCATGATTTTCGTTTACGTACATTGCTGTGTTCGGGACAGCGCAAATACTTCCGAATTCAACACCAATTTACAATCAATGCTTGACATGCACTGACTCATGATGGACTGAGTTTGACACTTGACAGCTCGACAGCAGCTGAACCTCCTAAGCAATTATAATGAAAGACAGAGATAAAAAGACTAGTTTGCATCTGACATCACCTGTCAATCAAACTCGAGCACGGTTTGTTTACAAGTGTCGTGATGTAGGTAACCTAGGCAAACCTTAGTTAACACATTTACTAGTCCGAATAATCAGACCCAGAACAAATTATTAATTTCTGACATTATCGTGTACTGGGTCTGAACTGTTTTCACTCGAAATCTTGATGGCAACTTGGACAATCGAAGCACATGCTGCTACTTCACAGCTTTTTAATCCCCTATTCATGTTAAGCGTGAATCACTGATTTAGTCTCTATTGTGGACCATCCTTTTGATACTTGAGTATTTGGACAAGCGGAACAGGTTTGACAGGCCCCTTTGTCTACCTCTCTGTTTGTAAACAAGCGAGGAGGTCGAAATCGTCCTCCTCGCCGAATCTGAAAGTCAGCGTAATAGTCTGACACTAACATTTACTAGTCAGCTTAATTAGCGAGACCGGGGCCCCAACACAATGCATATTTACATAGAAATTTGAATTTTTTTCGAGAA